>NW_027397069.1:9673932-9762426 GCF_003265705.2 Callorhinus ursinus
GAGAAAGAAGAAAGAAAGAAAGAAAGAAAGAAAGAAAGAAAGAAAGAAAGAAAGAAAGAAAGAAAGAAAGAAAAGAAAAGAAAAAAGAAAAGAAAAAAGAAAAGAAAAGAAAAGAAAAAAAGAAAAGAGAAGATACCTGAGTTACAAAAGGATATATTACCCATTTGGGTTATGCATTTTCTCTGTATAAATGTTATTGTTTTGTGTGGGGCCCACAAAGGCACCATGTCAAGTAGGACTAAATTGCAGGTCTGCCCTTCTTTTGCCAATGGGAAAAGAACTCTGTGAAAGGAAAGGTGGGGAAGAAGAATCTACTTGACCACAGAAGGATCCTCAGGAATACTGATCTTAGAAAGACAACATACGAAAGTTGAGAGCCTAGCAGTTGGATTTCTTTAAAATTATTTGTGTGCCCACATAAACCTTGGAGTCTTTATGTATCCCCAGAAGTACAGGTACATCAATTTGAAGACCACGGCTATAGGACTTTCACTGATTCCCATGACATCAATTACCAAATGTCTAAGTGCTGATAACTCTCTAATATATATCAGGTCAGTCCACTCTCCTAAGACTCAAAACCACCTATCTACCAACCTAGTGGGCATCCTAACTCAAACATTTCCTGAATCCATCTATTTTTCTCTACCCCCTGCCGTGGCCCATACTTTCTTGCCTGCAATGCCATTTTAACATCCTCATTCACTCATCTCCCTGTACCCCAGTCTTATTTCCTTCCCACCCATTCTCCACAGTACAGAGAGTGGTTAAAAGGATAAAATAAAATTGGATCATGTTCTGAATCTCCTTAAAATCTTTAGTGGTGTCCCAGCATTTAGAATAAAGTACAAACTCTGTATTATGACTCACAAGGCAATCCAAATCTGGTCTCAGCCCTTCTCCTGGACACATCTCTGCCACTTTTCTTAACACAATAAGCTCCAGCCATTCTGGGCTTCCTTCCATTTTTCAGAGGCTCCTACATACATATATGCTTTTTCCTCTGCCCCCTTTGCCTACTTTCTTCTTAAATGAGAGGATTAGTTTAACTGTTCTTACCTCTAGGAAGCCTTCCTCGATCCCCAAATTAGGTTAGGACCTCACAGATAAATGCTCCTGTGGTACTCTTAATTCCTCTATCACAGGACATATCCTGTGTCACTGGAGCAACCTGTTTAATGTTTCATTTGACCTTGAGACTATCAACTTTGTACTGCCAGGACCATATATATCTTATATACATAGTACTGAACTTGAAATATTATAAATGATACATAAACGAATAGTTGCTGTTTAAGAAAACATTCTTATTAATACATAATCATAATTTTATTATCAGTATATTTATCATTCTCTAACACAAAATTTGTTTGAAATATATCATTCTCCATTATCACTTGAAAGCAAGTTCAGAGTTCCTTCCTGATGACTCATAAAAGCATCAAATACTCCAAAGCAACTAAATATAGAGACCTAAGCACCAAGAGTTTGCTTGTCTATTGTGTTAAAGGTGCTCTTAAGGAAAAAGCCAGCTCTTGTGAAAGGACACTGTAGCTTTTACCAGCATTCCAATTAGATAGAATCATGTCAGTCATCAACAGGAACCCAGGTAGGAGTTATGTTAATTTTAAGGGTCTCATTCCCCGGAGGTTCTGAAGAGGTTTAAAATAGAAGTTATTAATTTCTGACAAATTTCTGCATACCATATTTGTGTTTGCCTTGCTTCTTATATATAAACTCTTTGTGTGATAACATTCATTATTTTTATCTGCATGCTCACAGTAATTGACTATTAAGTATTTCAAATTTCTTTTGTACAGTAAAAATTAGCAAAAACAAATGTATAATTGTCTTTAATAAAACAAATGAGTGCATTGCAAAAAGTACTGTACTTGCTATGAACACAGTTAAATTGTATTCTCTAAAAGTGTTTGCCTTATTAAGCCACCCATTACAATTGCCTTTATAGATAGCATCTTTCATATAAAGTAGTGCAATATGATAAGCCAATTGCCGTTAAATGATTGATTTCATCTGTGTAGCCAGATGAAGAGATGTCTTTCATATCAACACTCTAAAGCATAAGACAATCACCAAGGGAATTCTTCAATAATCAATAAGCATCAGTCATGAAAATAATTAAACTTCCTATTAACCATTTCCATGGTTTGCATTCATGTACTTACTAGTACGAATATAAATACTGAGGACCCATTATCTGCACACTTTCTCAGCTTTATTATCTCCGGGGTTTCTACTCTGTATTCCATCCTGAGTACTTTCATAAATTCTACTTTTGAGGCAGGTTGCCTGAAGAGATTTTTTTAAGTAGAAGATCTCCTACAAAATGTAGAGAATCCTGAGCTCCTAGCATTCTTTCCTCAGATCGTTCCACTGTCCTATAACCTCATTCCCACAAAGATATAATCATTTTGTCATTTTTCAAGTTCTAAACCTTGCTGTTGGATTTCCCACTTCCCTATACTGTGCTGCCAATCCTTCCCACTTGTCCTGTGTCACCCAGGCACCACGATAATCATCTTTCAACCCAGGTCATTTTTATACTTTCTCTTCATATCAGCACCAAACAAAATCAACACTCGGCAAATATTCATCTGTTTGTTCATTTCACAAATATCTATTGAAAACACGCTCTCTACGATGCATAAGCACTGTGCTAGGTACTGGGGTAAAACAGTGATCAGAGACTTGAACTTTGACTTCAGGGGCCTCCAACCTAGCTGAGGAAATGCAATAAACATATAAATATACATAATTTGAGATCATAAATGTTGTAAAGAAAACTAAAATGGTTCTGTGCTAGAGATTAGTGATGGAGAGAAGATCTCCTCTTATCATAAGGTTGAGGAAACCTCTTGGAATTAACTACATTTAATCTGGAAACCTAAAGAATGGCACCTCAGTAGCAAAGGGGAGAGAGGCACAGATGCAATGATAGACAAAAGAGCCTTGTAGGCAACTCTTCACCACAGAGAACTGGTGGTTGCCAGAGGGGAAGTGAGTGGGAGATGGGTGAAATAGGCAATGAGGACTAAAAGTACCCTTATCATGATGAGCACTGAGTAATATATAGAATTGTTGAACCACTATATTGTACACCTGAAACTAATGTAACACAGTATGTTAATTATACTGGAACTAAATTTTTAAACAATAAAAATAAAAAACAAATTCCAAAAAAGAGCCTTGTGAATTGTCGTAAGGAACCCATAGAGTATCTAAGTGGCAAAATCAGATTTAACTTAAAAAAAGAAGGCACTTTTGGCTGACGAATGGATGGAAGGTGGAAAGACTGGAGAAGGGAAACTGAGGAGGCTATAGCAGTTGTCCAAGTAAGGGGCCATGTGGTGTTGCTTAGGATGTTGATGATAAAAATGGACAGTAGGAGAAGGTTTTGAGATCTAATGATTTTGGTGGTAAATTGGATGTGAGAAGTGAAAGGGATGAATTAAGGCTAACTCCCAGGGTCCTTTTCAAACAACCGAGAAGATGGTGGTAGTCTTCACTGACGTGGGGAAGAATAAAACAGGAAGAGATGTGGAGGATGGAATCCAAGTTTCAATTTTTGGAAATAAGCTTGATAAGCCTTAAGACAATCAACTGGAGGTATCAACATGGCAGTTGGAGACCACATGAGATTCATGGGTAGAGAGTAAGACCTATTTAGAGAGACAGTGTGGGGTTGGGGCAAGGTTCAGATTTAGTTGACAGGAATACCAAGATTCTGAGGCAGAGAAATGAAAAACTATCAAGTGAGATAAGAATAAACCAGGAGAGTCTGAGGTTGAAGAAGTCAAAATGAGATGTTTCAAGAAAGAGTGATCAGGGTGCCTGGGTGGCTCAGTCGGTTAAGCATCTGACTCTTGATTTCAGCTCAGGTCATGATCTCAGGGTCCTGGGATCAAGCCCTGCCTTGATCAGCGGAGAGTCTGCTTGGATTCTGTCTCTCCCTCTGCCCCTCCCCACCAAATAAATATAAATAAATAAATAAATAAATAAATAAATAAATAAATAAATATTTTTGAAAAAACAAAAAGGAGTGGCCAAGTGAGTCTAGTGCTGAGTGAAGTCTGAAAACAAAAAGAACAAAGATGTGACCAGTGAATTAGACCAAGTGAAGGTCATTTGTGGCCTTAATAAGAGCAGTTACAACTGAATGTTGGGGTGAAAAACAGCATCAGAAGGAAAGCATTAGCATTTCCTTCTGATTTCAAGGAGGGGAATTACTAAAACAGGAAAGGAGCAAATGTTAGAAATACAGGCCAGAGCTGGTAAGTTTGTTTTTACACCCTGATCTGGTAGTGAGGAAGAGATCAGTGATCCGGGGAGAAGGGAAGGGGTAAGTGAGAGAAGGAAGTCCTGCAGAAGGCAGAAAGTAGGATGGAATCGAGAACGGGCTTGGTTGGAGGAGGAAGGATATTTCCCCAGTTGTACTAAGAGGGAAGAATAATAATGCAAGTGGGTTTACAGATTTGGTAATGAGAAGACAAATAATATCTTCCTGATGGTTTCCATCCTCTCAGTGACATAAGAAAGGTCACCAGCTACTAGAGAGGTGGGAAGAAGAGGTCTGAGTGATTTGAGGAGAGCAGATGACAGGAAATAGTCATTACAGGAGGTGGAAAAGTGAGTCTACTGGAGAAATATGGTGGGATCGCAATTTTTAGGTTTGTGATCATGCATTTAAAATTAAACCAGGCAGCCTTCTTGTGTGTGTTGTTTTTTTTCTAGGAATATTCAGCTGCTTGGGTGCTGGCAAAGAGATAGTAAAGGACAAATTCAGTGTCAGAGTTTTTCTAGAAATAAATAACAGAGGAAGAAAGGTAAGAGAGTTGAATATTTTAATGGAGCTACTATACTAGACAACCATGGACTCCCAGCTGAGAAAAATGAAAATGAGAAAAATGAAGAGAGGGTGCTGGAGGTGATGAATGAACAGTGGGAATGGTTTGGGAGGAGGGGAAAGTAGAAAAGATGATTGTTTGAGAAGGTAGAGGAACAAAGCTGGAAGAGTGGGTGGGTGTTATCATCCCTGAGAGGAGACTAATGACAGGGTTCAGGGAAGGGACTAACACTATGCACTAGGAGCTAAAATCTTCAATGAATGAAGAAAGATGACCAGAAGATCAGCAGATGACCTTGGGATTTGAGGGTGAAGGTGCTATATCTATCTGATGTAACACTCAAAGGGTTTTTGATGTAGGGAGGAATTGGTCTGAAAAGAGTAAGAGCGAACAAGGGGAAAAACAACCGTGCCTCTCCATAGTTTTATAATTTATTTCCTACATTTTTTTTTTTTAGCCTTTTGGATAGAAACAATTTATCTGCCATGAAGGATGATCCCATCTTACTCCTGCTGGAACCAGTACGTGGCCTTCTCTTTCCTGACTCTGTGTTTGGCCCCAAAGCAGCCTGTCCTACATTTGAGGCACTCAGGCTTTAAGTGGAAAAAAGTTCCGCTTGATGGGACTAGAAAGAAGCCTACCTTCAAACACCAGTTGACTGCCTACTCTACCTAGTACAAATCCCTGTTATCTTGCAGCTCGATCACAGGACCTCTTATAAGCCAAATTTCCAGATAGTCCTCTAATATACATTTTTCTATAAGTAACCATAAGTAATGAGAGACTACCCAGTATCTACCCATACATTCAGACATACACATTTTCCCATATTGTACAACTACCTGTGAAACTGCTTATTTTCCACTTAGCAATGTATCATAAAGATTTTCCAATATTAGATATTCTTCCTCAACATGATCTTAATAAATGCATCTTATGACATCGATAAATCAACTGAGACTTATTTAAGCAATGTGCTATTGTTCTAGGTCTAGGTGGTTTCCAAATTTGGGGTATTATAAAAAATGCTAGAGTGAACATCCATAGGCATAAATCTTTGAAGAATCTCTAATTATTACTACCTATAATAAGTGCCTTGAAGTGCTATTATTTAGTCACAGGAAGTGGATCATCTTAAGGTTTTTGAGATATATCATCCAATTATCTTCCAAAAAATGTTTGTATAAGTAGCACTGAAGATTTCCCTCGGACTTTGCCAAGGTTGGGTATAGTCTCTGTTTCCTTTCTTTCTGCCCTTTTAATAGATGATAAAATGAGGACCCAAAAGAAAAGGTCTTGTTCAGACCTTTCCAGAACCTGGATGTGCTGATGTGCCAAGGTGCACCCGTTCCAACATGCAACAAGAAACATTCACTGCACACGCTTTCCCTAAGATGCCTTTCTTTCTGCTCCTGTATTCTGAATGCTGATTATCTTCCCTGCTCTCATTTGACCATGTCAATCCTTTACACAGAATTTCCCCCAAAGCTCCCTAGATTAAATTTAAATTCCTTCACAATTTTTACTTCCTATTTACAGACTTGCTCAGACCCCATCCCTAACCTCCTAGAACCAAGTCATTATCAGCTTGCTTCCCAGCCTCTCCTAAGCCTTCACTCCTATCAAATTTAATTTCTGGATTAGAGCTTCCAGGCAAATACAAATTGCTATCATTTCATATTTTTCTACTGTGTTTCATTATCTCTTATTATTTTCCCAATTTCCTACTGTGTTTTCCCTCTTCCTCATAACTGGTTTCATTTTGATTTATTAGGTATCTTTTCCAGTCTTCATCACTGTATCTCTTTCCATTTCAGATTTATATTGCTGGAGCTCTTCAAACTATAGTTTCTTTCTTGGGTATTTCAAACTCTCTATAATAAAATGAATGCTCTGTATTTGTCAAGTTCAAAATTACATTTCCCACTGGCTATTGCTTTCAATAGGACAGTAACAGTTACTACACAAAACTAAAGGAATAAAAGAACAAAAAAACCAATATTGCAATATTGTAATATCCTATCCATTCTGATAGACATGACAAGTCTTTTTGCATGTGCTATGTTATATAGCTTCAAAAGGAAAAGGGCCTTTTTCTGGATGGAAATTCTACTCTTGGTAGCCTGATAGTGGTCCCACTTAGGGAAGGAAGTTAGAACTCCTTTCTACTGTAATTTTCTGTTTTCTAATTTGTAGGAAACAAATATTTCCACACAATTAGAGGAAAGTACATTATCTAAAAAAAAGTCCAATGTTTTAATAAGGAAAAAGAGATAATATCAATCAAGCAATTGTTCTGCACTGTCATTCAAAAAGAATGCATAACATGCTTATCAAAATTATGGAATGAATCCCTTAACATCTTATTTGGTATGCATAAAATAAGCAGACCTTTTTTTGGCTGACAAGACCACACAAAGTATGAAAGATACTGAGCCTAAATCCCCAACACATCCTCCCCAGGAACAGGTTTGCCCATAACCTTGTAAAAACCTCTTTTACCCAAGCCTCAGCCAGAACCCAGGACTGGTCAACAGTATCTCTGCCCTTCTCCTTGTTCTCATCTTTCAGCACTGCCCAAGGGGGGTCACCTTAGGTACCAACCATTTTCTCCCATTGTTCTTCCTTCCTCCCAGCCCCTTCTACAGCCAATCCCCTCCAATTCCATTCTTTGGGCTTGCTGGAAACAGCCCTGCCAGTCCCCATTTTCCCCCCAACTCTACCCCTGTATTCTCAAGCTCTTCTCAGAATGCTCAGATTCAAGGGCACCTGCGTGGCTCAGTCAGTTAAGCAGCCAACTCTCGATTTTGGCTCAGGTCATGATCTCTGGGTCCTGGGATCAAGCCCCACAATGGGCTCTGTGCTCAGCAGGGAGTCTGTTTGAGATTCTCTCTCTCCCTCTCCCTCGGCCCCTCCCCACCCCCTGCTCACACACACTCTCTCTCAAATAAATAAATAAATCTTTTTTAAAAAATGCAAAAATTCTCAGATTCTTCCCTACCCTATCTAGATCCTGATTTTCTAAGGATTCATTTTCTACTTGTAGCCCTCTCTCGAGGAAACTGCTCACCCTCACACACTCCATACACAAGCATTCTTGCATAGCATTTTGTCTGCATTTCTAAACCATTACTTTTCCACTCTTTATCACATTTCTCAGAGGCTCATGGCATCAGCCTATCACATCATCAACCTCTTCCTTACCTGGAGATTATGATCCTATAATCACTCCAACAATGGAGGCAGGCTTTGGCATCTGTCTTTCTCCTGTCCTCAAGTCTACATCCATCTGAATACTCTTCGCAACCAGCTCCAACAGCCACGGTCATCTCCTGCTCTACCTGACCTCCAACATCAGACTATGAACTCACTCTCTCGGAACACAACCTCCTGACATCCTGTTTTCTCACCCTTACACCTTAAACCTCCCTCCCCAGACCATGAGCTCTACCTTTTTCCAAATCAGTATTAGATCAACATGACATATTTCTTAGAGAGTCCTACCACACCCCTTTGGTCCAACTATCCATGTTCACCCCACTTACACCCAAGAAAACAAACACTGCTGGAAACAGCACACAATCATCCATTCTGGTATCATCAATGTTTTGATTTCCAACTTCAGGGGAGAAAACAGCTTTTATTTGCCCTTTATAATGGGCCAAGGGGCTAAGGCTAGCTTCAGGAGTCCTTAACCCCCCTTTCTGTATCAGCACTCTTCATCAAAGTCTTTCCCCCATGTAAACACACAATTTAATTAAAAACAGTGAGTATATGCAACAGCTTCTAGAAAATGCCCTGGTGTCTTGCTACTCAAAGTTTGGTGATATGACATGTGACATCAGCATCACCTGGGATTTACCAGCTTGTTAGAAATTCAGGATATGAAGCCCCACCCCAGACCTAATGAATCAAAATCTCCATATTAACAAGAACCCAAAATGATGGACAAGTACATTAAAGGTTGAGAAGCACAGCCCAGGCCCCACCTGCCCTTTTGTCCAATTCCCCCGCAACAACACACACACGCACACACACACACGTACACGCAATATAGAAGCTATAGGAGCTTCACTGGACAGTACCCTATCCACTCTCCTAATTGGCTACTTCCACCTTTTTCTTTACACCTCTTTTTCCACTTCACCTGAAGTAGGGAGTCTTATTTCTTCCTTTATAGACAAGAGGTAGGTCATGAGGTGGGAGCTCCTTCAGCTTCTTCATCTTCAACCCCTAAGTCTGTCAATCTCCACAAGTATCTTCATCTCTTGCTGTTCATGTTGGATTCCCCTCCTATCCAAGGCAAGCCCTCCTCTCCATCCTAATCCCTTCAGCATCTTGCTCCAGGAATTTTCTCCTTCCTCTGCATTGTCAAGAACCTATCGGTCTTCACTCTGATGGGCTCCACTGTCTCAGCCTATAAACATGCTCAGATACTGCCTACCTTTTACAAAGCTTCTCATGACAAGCTCTACTTTGTCATTCTCTTTAATTCTGTTTCTTAGAAGACACCTATATTCATGCCTCCATTCCTCTGTCCCTGCCCCATCTTCCCTTGGCTTCCCTGTAGCTCCTCTGCTCTTCCCTGGATGTTGGCCTCCAGCAAAGTTCTTTCCTTGGACCTCATCTTCTACATGACTCACCCTCCCTGCACATTTTCTCAGGTCTAAATGCTTCAACTATAACTTCATGTTGATTGATTCCCAAAGTGTGCATCTCCAGACTCATATTTCACCCAGAGGGCTGGACAATTACACTTGGACAATTACAATTACACATGAAACGTCTCCAAAAACTGAATTTTTCTTTCCCACCAAATCAATTCACTGATCCAGATCTGACAGGGTATTGATGAGCACATCATCTATCCAGTTTCCAAACCAGTACTCTGAAAGTTTTCTAAGACTCTCCCATACCCTCCTGCTACCCTATTCATTCTCATTCCCACAGTCTATTTAATTTTGTATCACTTCATATGGGTTAAGACAATGGATTCTTAACTGGTCTCCCTGCTTTAGCCTGATACCCACTCCAGTCCATCTTCTACACTGTGCCCAAATAGATGACCAACCTGGTCATATCCCTACTCCACTCAGAATCCTTCAACAACTCACTATTACTCATAGGGTAAAGCTCAAACTCCTTAACGTGACCTGAAAGACCTTTCAAAATCCTAAGCTCTGATACCTTCTTAGACTCTTTTCCTGCCAACCCAACATGTTCTTCTCATGCTCTAGCCATGTTGAGTGACTTGTATTTCCTGAACATACCTTATGATTTCCCAACTCTGCCCCTGCTGCAGAGACTGTTCTCTCCCACCTTGTTCATTTGTACTCATCCTTTGAGATCAGCCCAAATGTTGCCCCCTCTATGAATCATTTCCATTCCCAAGCCCCCAGGCAGAAGTAAGCACCTCTCCTGTGTTCCCCCTTGCAAATTTTATGTTCCTTTATTTCAGTACTTATCATTCCAATGTACTAAGAGCCTAAAATGGGGTCTCCCCTTGAGACGATGATCCCTTAGAAAGCTGTGATTATGTTCTATTCTATTATTTGTATTTCCAGTACCCAGCTGTTATGCACTGAAATGTGCCCCCCTCAAATTCATATGTTGAAGCCCTAGCCCCCAGTGTGATGGTATTTGGAAATGGGGTCCTTGGGAGGTAACTAGATGTAGATAAGGTCATAGGGTGGGGCCCTCATGATGGGATTAATGATCTTATTAGAAGGGACACCAGATCTCTCTCTCTCTCTCCCCCTCTCTTTGCCATGTGAGGATACTAAGAAGATGATTGTCTGCAAGTCAAGAAAAGGCCTCTCACCAGAAACTGAATCTGCCAGCACTTTGATCTTGGCCTCCAGAGCTATGAGAAATAAGTTCATCCCTCCCTCTCCCCGGGTCCCTCTTCCTTCTCTCTGGGCTAGCTAGGGAACTAGTATGGTTTAGGTTTTAGCATTTAATTACAATCTGGTTTCTAATACTGATGTCTTTATGCAGTTGACTTTTTCTCCATCTGAATGAAAAACTCCTGAAGGCAGAGACAACACTTAATATTTTCTGTGTGTCTACTCTAACACTAAACACAGCACTAATTACATAGCCCAGAATTTCATGAAATGCATTAGATGGGGATTAGCAAACTGTGGCCCACTGGCCAAAACCAGCCCACTGCTTATTCTTCTATGGCCCTGGAGCTAAGAATATTTTTTACATTTCTAATTGGTTGCAAAAGAAAAAAAGAGAAAAGAAGAAGAATATTCATGGCATGAGGAAATTATGTTAAATTCAAATTTCAGCCTCTATACAGTTACGTGGAAACACAGCCACACTTATTCTTGTGTGTATTGTCTGTGGCTGCTTCCACATCCCAACTGCAATGTAGTAGTTGCAATGGAGACCATATGGCCCACAAAGCTGGAAATACTTACTATTCAATCCTTTACAGAAAGTTGGCTGATAAATTGAAGCAACTGAATGAAGTTCACAGAGACTATTGAAATATTCACCTAAAATACCTCCCCGCCAAGAAGAGAAAAAAAAAAAAAACACACTTAAAAATGAGTAGGTAGAAAAAAATGAAGAAGAAAATCACAAGTCTTCTGTTGGAGAACCCAATTTCAGAGCCCTCCATGGCATAATCTGATAATAAGAGATCACAAAGTATCGCTAATCCAGGAGAGAAGGTCATGTCCCTGTATCATTTTGCACTGACAGTCTCTCTAGACACAAAGCAATACACAGTGCAGGCATCCTGCACACTCTTTACCTAGACAATCTCCACTGAAATTAATGTAAGAAGACATAAAAGAGCCTCGTTTCCAGCAGTTTAAACCCATGTTGTGCAGAAGGAATATGAATCATGGATTGGAAACAACGAGGCTTCTTGTCTAATTAATCATTTTTATGCACTTGTCTCTCACTACGGGATAGGGATCAGTAAAAAACGACCTAAAAGAGCTGAGACTTCCACAGCTGCCTCGCCTCCTGCAACACTGTGAGCAGATGAAAGCTGAAGCCAGTGGTGTCACAACACAGAGCTATTTTGATGAAATGATGAGAGATGCAAAACTTGGGAGACTTGACTAAGTGAATAAAGCGCCGCCTTTACCTCACTGTAACATCTGTACTTGCGCACCCCTGGCCCTACAGGTGCCAATGCATTAACTCCATTGGCTTCCTACCTGAGATCTCAGCTTAATTAGGACCGTTTATCAAAATGACACCTGTTTTAGAGGCCGGATCAAATTGATTACTGTTGTTCTGCTGGATCTCCACAAACACTGTTAAGTGCCTATTTTTAGAGCAAAAGATGGGTAAATAGTTATCCCCAAGATGGTAGTAAATATAGTAGGTTGATGAGAAGGGACATATCTCCTATGTTAAGAACAACCACGCTGAAAAAGTCAGACCATATTTTGACTTTTGCATGGGACACACAAAAGATGTAATCCTGCAAAATCAATGTTTTAGGGCTTACTCTTTCAAAGAGGTTGGCTAAAAGTAGTTCTAGCTCATCAAGATAGAGTGACTACTCCCAACAACCATGGATTTAACTGGGCACAATTTTCAATACCATAAATATATTTATGCAGAACACTAACTCGATAAAAGTCACCATGGAGCATCATGAAGCTCCTGATGGTCTAAGGATCAGCAGACTGATGTGGATGATGTCAGATGAGCTGGCCCCTATCAATAACATCCACCACTAAAATGCTTTGCCTGTAATGTAACTGACAAAAATATCCTCTCATATCTTGGTTTAACATTTCATTTTACCGTATGTAAGTGCCATTTATGTGCATTCACACCAAGGCCTCTAACCTAGATTAAGGCCTCCAAGGACATAACCGTGCCATTATATTTTGTTAAACAGAAAAATATTACACTATACATGACAGAGCTTATAACTACAGAGTGTGTTGTCCCATTTAAATGGTTTGTGTTTAAAAGAGAGTTCACATTTTTGTGACAAAAATATAAACAACAGCAAAGACAAGACAAAAGACCACGTCGGGTCTTAATTTCCCCATCTAAATCCTGAAACTGTTCAAGGTATTTCTCCTTTGAAATATATATAAATCCTGCTATTAGTTATTTTTATTTATTTTTATTTTTTTATTATGTTAGTCATCATACATTACATCATTAGTTTTTGGTGTGGTGTTCCATGATTCATTGTTTGCATATAACACCCAGTGCTCCTCACAACACGTGCCCTCCTTAAAGCCATCACCCTGTTACCCCCTCCCCCCACCCTCCCCCCCTCTGAAACCGTCAGATTGTTTCTCAGGGTCCATTGTCTCTCGTGGTTCGTCTCTCCCTCCGATTTCCCCCCCTTCATTTTTTCCCTTCCTTCTCCTGATGTCCTCTGTGCTATTCCTTACATTCCACAAATAAGTGGAACCATATGATAGTTATTTTTAAATGCTCTAAATCTTTAAGTTAGTCTATCAAACCATTTTTAAGAGCGCTATGCCCTCTCCAAAGCTCGTCATTCTACACTAAAGGGACACTTCTGGCCATATCTTTGCTTAGTTCTGCCCCCTACGACTGAGGGAAGTACAGAGGCCCAGAGACGCAATTCAAAAAGCACTTATTTACCAAAGATTAGCTAGGTCACGGCAAGACCATAAACCAAATTTCCTACCATATTGCCCAGGACTCACCGTAATAAATGATTCCATGCTTATAATCCACTTTTCTACAAAGTCTCCTTGCTCTTCTAGGCTTCTCTTTTATTTTTCCCCTGGTTGAAGTACATTTTTCTCTTCTTCCTTAAACCTGAAGATACTTAGTAATCATCAATTTTAGTTGATAGCAAAGAGAAAATACATACATGAAAACCAAAAAATCTGGGTAAACAGCAGTGCCAGAGAAAGAGACCACAGGAAAGAAAAGTAGCAAACTGGTTGTAAACTGATCACTTATTAAAAACAGGGAAGTAGAAAAATTATATATAATAAAAAATAATAAAAACAGGAAATTATAGTTATTAAAATGAAATGTTATACCAGGTACATCCTGATGCAGGTAGGGATGGATATACAAGAACTTTAAGATATACTGCTTTGCCTTTTCCAGTATAGTCCCTTCCATTAAAAAAATAAAAGAGGGACACATTCAGTGTAATTATCTAAAATAATCCCATCTATGCAGTGAAAAAAAAATATTTTAAAGTATGATGTTTATTTCCAGTAAAAATGTTCCACTTTGGGAAGAAACATGACTCAGAATATTGAAGTCTGCTCTTTCTTAATTTATGGGCTTTGGAAATTATTTGACAATTCATGAAGAGGTTTCCAAAAGGAATATTCCCAGAATAACTCATTGTTTGCACCTCCTAGTGTAGGCGATCTGTAATAACACCAGCATTTCTACACACTTATGTCCCCTGGATAACTTAATTAGGCCAAACTCAGTTTGATGCACATTTACTTCTCAAATGGCCAGGCATATGGGTATACCTGTCAGGTACGACCAATTAAGTCTATTGTCTACAAAGGATGTCTGTGATTAAAATTTACATTTTAAGTTACCAAAATACTATGATGCTTGGAGGAAATGTTTTATTCTTAGTGACTCCCTCAATTGCCAACTTACAAGCTAATATATTGCTGTGCATAAACCAAGCATTCAACTTCAGAATAATTCAATTACCCTTTGGAAAAATTAAACACGCTCTCAGTAACAATGCAAACATGCTGCCCTTAAACAAACATAAAAGTCTGCCCAAATTATTTAAGAACAGCCTACAAGAAATCTAAGTAATGGATGATGGAGAGGACATTCATTTTAAGAGACTGTAAGATTCTTACCAAAAGAAACTCGTACAAAGATCTCTGGTCGAGGGAATCAGGAAACAATTAGCTGGCCTGTAAACTTGGGCCAAGCACTGACTTTCTTCTCTAACCCTACACTCACCTATCCCAAAACAAAGATAATTCATATTCTGTCTAGAACACAGGACTATGAATATATATATAAAAATGCAAGGCTGTTTTGTTAATTTCTAATAGGTGCCAAACTCCTAATCTCAAATTCATTCTCATGTTAGAATTTGGTGCAAGCTTGAAGATTTTATCTTCCCTGTCCAAACCAGCAGTGCTCACAGTGATAGGGCTCTGGAGTCCCATTTGCAATCATTAGCCTTAAGAACCACAGAATAACTGAAAGCGCCATAGAGGCTAATATTCTAACATAGAAATTAGAACATCTTAAAAACCCATAGGTAACATGCAAAAGGAGTTATGTGTGTCACTAGGATGGACAACTTGCTGCTACAGGGCTGAGTCATGCCCATATATATTCAGTTAATTTGCGCTCTGCTAAGGGAAAAGAGGAGAGGGGGGAGGAGAGGAGAGGGGAAAGGAAGAGATGGGGGAAGGGGTAGGATGCAGAAGAGAGAGGCAGCAAGGGAAGAATGGAAGTAATTGGAATATTCTGTTTGAGCTTCTGTAAAGAACTAGCTTCCGTCTGAAAGCAATTGCCATAGTTTAGAGGGAGAAATTGGAGTTTCTCAACTAGATATCCAAGGATAGCCTTTTTGACCTTTAATGGTAGCCACTATTAGGGTCAGTTTTGTAGTTATTGCCAAAAACTGTAGTGTATATGTTATTGCAACATCTAAGCAATTTTCTTCTTTCTCTTACCCTCCCCAAGTTAGACACAAATCAAGGAATAACCTAAAAAATGAAAAACAGAAAGGTTTTTTTCCCCTGCATCTATTCCAGAAAGAACTTCCAAGGGGTTATTTTGTGTCACCACAAAGTATAGGTAATCTGTTCCCAACGCAATTGCTCTGGTCCCATCCATGAATGTCAGTACTAGAAATGATTCTTGGGTTCAGGCCCAGACTGGGACATTGGAAAGATACTCTGTGTACCTCAACCCTGCCAACACCAATGTGGAAATTAGCTGAATGCCATTAATGGCGGGTTTGAGCAACTGTGGGGGCAACCATATTGCAAAGGGCATTGGAAGAGGTTGTCTTGCTCTAGTGTTGGAGGCTGTGCTGTCAGTGTAACAAGAATGCCTACGTGTTATCACCCCAGCAACGGGCCATTTGCTAAATAGCCACTATCACATATCCTACTGCAAAATAAGGGTGACTCATTATCCTACCCATCTCTACGTCCCTCCTCCAACTTTGCTCCTGACTGATCCATTCTTGTCCTGATTGGATTACACAACTGACATACTAATACTGAAAATTCAAAGCAGAAAATAAAATACTACTTTTTCTGCTTTGATGAAATAAAATATTCTAAAACAAGCATGGTTACTTAGCCCACATATGCATCTTACAAATCATCAACAAATACTAGGACATAGTACATGGCTATACTCCATTCCTTTTTTTTTTTTTTTAAGATTTTTATTTATTTATTTGACAGAGAGAGACACAGCGAGAGAGGGAACACAAGCAGGGGGAGTGTGGGAGAGGGAGAAGCAGGCTTCCCGCCGAGCAGGGAGCCCAATGCGGGGCTCGATCCCAGGACCCTGGGACCATGACCTAAGCTGAAGGTAGACGCTTAATGACTGAGCCACCCAGGGTCCCCAGCTATACTCCATTCCTAAACCAAAACACATAACATCTTCAGTTTTGCAGTTTCCAGATATAACAGTGCAACTAAGTTCCTGGTTTGACATCTTTTACCAAGCTGATATCCATAAATGCCACTGAAATACACATACACAAGCTACAAGAAGAGTCATCCCCTCCATAAAAAAAAAAAAGGAAAAGAAGCTTATCCTTAAAATGTGTGAGCTAAAACATGCTTTCAGATAAATGAAAAATTAGTTTATAAGAAAAAAGGAATGGAAATCTAAGAAATTAATGGCTTAGTGATCCCAAGTGTTAACTCCCGGTTTATTCCTCTAAAATTCACTAACACACACACAATAATTCTCTGTAAATATGTTTATTTTTGATTATTCCATTATTGATTCAGCTATTGGAGCAACTACTAGTTGTTAGGCCTGAATAATATGCTCCTGTTTAAAGGGTAGTGCTCAAGAAGCAAAATCCTTCAAGAACCAGGTAGAGCAACTAAGCCCATTTACCTGGTATGAGTTCAGTGGGCAATTTTCATTAAAGAAAGTTAGGGACTCATGTTAGCTTTCACTGATCTTGTTAGCTCCTTGCTTGGAAATTGACCTTGCAATTTTGCCTCTGGTTTTCTCTGAGCTTTACTACATTCTTGAATTTCCTCTGTGATTAATCTTCAGCCTAGGGAAAATGAAGGTGATGTGGACCCATAAGAAATGTTTCTCATCACCTTTCCACACAGACATCTGTAGCATCTTCTCAGGCCTGGAAATTATTAAAGTCCATTTCAAGGCCTTAACTTTTGCTGGCTTATATGATTTGTACCTTGTTAGAAAGGAAATCATTGTATTCCCTGTTACATCATAAAGTGGCTAGGAGGAAAATCATATTTACTCCAGCATCTCTAGATTGTCTTATGAAGTTAAAAAAAAATAATAAAGAATTGAGATTGGTATTTTATGGTTACCCACGGAAAAATAACCTTGGTTTTATCCAATCGTATTGTCAATTTCACCAGCTATATTTCAGAACATGAGCAAATTTCAAGTCAACACACTACAGTTTATTGTTCAATCATTTAGAATCAATTATAAAACTTAAAATAGCAGTTAATTTATCATCCAAAAAGAAAATTTCATGTTATAACTGAAGTTGATTGATTTTTTTCCATTTTGAAGGGGAGAATATAATCATTTCTTTCAGTCATCCATGCTAAAGAGACAAAGAACCCAATGTCAGGGACTATATCTTATTCATTTTTGTATCTTAGCACCTCAGTCCACATAATCTGCCAGGTAGCTTACATCTTACAACATGCTAATAGACATTCCAACTGTCAGAGTTCCAGGACGCCAAGTGTCAATGGCCTCTTTCCCTCTGATCTATGAGCTTTTGGGAACCACTTTTCACCTTGCTAGTGACTTCTGGAGGCCATCAGTTTACCCATACCACCTCCTTGCCGTCTGTACCATGTTTTTCCTCTCTTGTTTGCTGCCTGCTGAATGGACTTTATTTAGGGCATTAACTTGAGTTCATTCTCCCCAAATCCTGCCTCTCCACTCTCTATTCTATCACAGTTCAACAGAATTTGGATAACAAAAATCACTCAACAAGTATTTATTGGAAGCTACCATGGGCATTGTTCTTCGTGCCTGGAACACTGTAGTATTTAAGACAATCACAATCATTAGCTTGAATTCTACAGATGGGAATAAGCCATAAGCAATGAAGCAAATAAATAAGTGACAATTTGAGGAGTGGTGATCACCTCACAGTGATTTGAGTAATATTATTTGCCCCACACAGATAGAGGTAATTTGATTATTATTTCCCAAAAAGACTTCTCCTAGCCCTAACTGCTTTCTAACCAATCAAAAAGGTAAGGGTGATACAAACCTATTCCCCATCGACAAAGCATCACCTGTTTTCCCCATTAAAAAAATGTTTTAAGGGGTGCATGGATGGCTCAGTTGGTTAAGCATCCAACTTTTGATTTCAGCTCAGGTCTTGATCTCAGAGTCATGAGTCTAAGCCTCATATTGGGCTCCATGCCTAAATAACCAAATAAATATAAAATAAAAATGGTTTTGTTTTGTTGTTTTGTTTTATGGTGGGGGGAGGGCAGGAGGAGTATTATAGACATACATGTGCGCGCACATGTGCACGCACACACACACACGCACGCACACATACACACTCCAAGAAGAGGCCACGTGAGTCTACAATAAGAAGGCTGCCAAGGACAACTCAGGAAAAGAGCCTTCATCAGACACCCACCCCAGCTGGACCCAGATCCTGAACTTTCCCACCTTCTGAACTGTGAGAAAACAAATCTGTTGTTTACATCACCTGGTCTACTTTATTTTGTTATAGCAGCGTAAGCCAACTAATACAAAATGAAACAAAGCAGGTGGAGAAGGATGGGAAGTGGATCTCAGGAGGCAAGCAGACAATACTCAGCATGCTCAGATATCTTTCATAAATTAAAAGTTATCAATAGTAGGGCTCAAAGTGTGAACTGGTTGATATTTAAATTATTAATTCAGTCAGAAAATGTGCTATTGCTAAATATGTTGTGTACCGAGTTTCTGTTAGCCACCTAAGGATAGAAGGCCTCCTCAAATTTTTTTTGCCAGCTTCCAAACACCATTAATAGGCAAGTAAAATATTTTAAAGGAGTTGGCAAAACAAATGTTCATCTGTGCTCCAGTAGTATTATGGCTTTAAGAATATTTTTTGATATTTACTTTCTGAATGAGATTAGTATTTTGTAGTAGACTGTCATGGTTTCATTATCCGTACATTTACCCCAAACAGGATGCTTCAGTCCTGAGGCAAAAAAAATGAGAAAATCATGACATTGGCAAACCACATTAATTTCAACAATTATATAATTAAATTCACGAAGCCAATGGAACAGACTTAAAATTTTATATCATATGGCTTAGCTATCTAATATGTGAATTTACAGAAGCCCTGGGCCAGATAAAATGTCACAGATTTATTAGGGGATATAAAGCCATTATCAGGAAAAGAAGTTAAAGTGTTTTTGTTTTGTTTTGTTTTTAAGATGGAGCACCTGGGTGACTCAGTCAATGAAGCATCTGACTCTTAACTTTGGCTCAGGTCATGATTTCAGGATCGTGAGATCGAGCCCTCTGTTGGGCTCCACGCTCAGCAGGGAGTCTGCTTGAGATTCTCTCTCTCCCTCTTTCTCTGCGCCTACCCCTGCTCATGCTCTGAATGAATGAATAAAATCTATTAAAAAATGTTTTTGAAAAGTTTTTTAAGGTAAAGTGTCCATATGAAACAGATCATCACAAAGAACCTAACTAGCTCAAATAAGCTGATAGTTTCGAGAAAAGGAAAATCACCACAATTTCTAATTAAAGGTCTTTAAGTGGCAGAAAAAAAGGAAACTGACTTAAGATGACTGTGAGATATACCTGCTCTACCTTACACCCTTAAAAAAAGGTGTCTTTTCTCACAACTTAAAAGCCAAGGAAACAAATCAGAAAATTTAAAGCTTTAATGATGCTTTAAATTTGTCTACTTAAAAAGGCCTTTCAAAAATATTTTTCCTCCAGATGATCTTTCACAAAATTCTTAAAAATGTGTCTAATATCAAGTTTATTATCTGCAGGGAAAGAATGACAAATACAGTTTAATAAACAACTACTATGTACCAAATTCTCTGTTGGTCACTTTACATACCCCATCTTATCTCATCCTAAGCACCACCCTCCAGGAGACACTATTTTCACCACCTCATAAAGGCACCTGCAGTCAGCTTTGTCTATCTCCATTTTGCCAGAGCTTAAAAAAGTACCTGATATTCATATCAGGAAGCACTCAGTAAATGTTCTTGGAATGAATCAACAAATGAACGAATGATGCTACTAGAGTTTCAGTACCTATGGTCACGTGAGCTCAGGTCCACCTACCTCCACCATTCAAATTCTTTTATCAACATGCCATGCTGAAAGTAGGAGGCTCAAAACAGTCACAGGACAAAATCACCACATAATATTGTTCTCATGAAATGCAACCTCTACGACTTACCGCAATTGATTCATACTATATAGAGGATGTTGCACATTTAAAATACCTTCACAAGACTGATAAAACTATATTGGAAGGGAAAATGGACAAAAGAGAAGGAAAGAAAACTGCCAAGAATTTAACAGGGCAGTTGTCTGAGATAGGAACCTCGGGCAGGGGTGAATGAGAATCAGATGATCTGGGAGCCAGGTAAGCTCCTTGAGTGAGTGAAGTTCTAGAAGCATATACCTATAGTAAAGGTCTTAATTATCCAAGAGGAAGATGTACAGGAACTTTCCAGGTGTCACAGCTGTCCCATGTGAAAAGATGCAGCTCTAGAAGGGGATGGTTGAGGGAGCCATTGGTGCCTTTGCGGGGAAAAAAAACTGGCGCACCAGACCCAACTGTGAGCAAGAGCTCTCAGTTCTTGACTGAAAACGTCCACCAACAAGCCGTGTGAGCTAGGGACTGGAGGGAAAGACAAAAGCAGTAATAAAGACTGCCCCTGCCAAGAGCAGGCAAAGCCACCATGAAGAAAGAATGGTGCCCATCCAGGCTTGGTTCAGGACCAGGAAAGCCCATCTGTTTAGTGACGGACAGCAGCAAATAATATCAGATAGCACAAGACAAAAATACTCCTTAAACCCCAGTCTTTTAACAGATGCCTTCTTAATGAAGTGGGGCGAGGCCACGTTCCTTCCTTACAGTCTCCATCTCTGGCCAGTTCCTGCGGTAAGCTTTAAACATACCCCTCACGCTTGCCTTCTCCCCACATGGCTCTACGTGACTTGGCTATTTGACGTTTGGTAACTGCTGTGTTCCTACAGGAAATGTGACGTTCTGGAAATAGCCAGATTCCTAGAAAGAGGAAGACATCATAGACAGTCATTCTCCAGCAGATCTCGTCCCTCGGCCCTTCCAGGTCTTCTCTCCACCCCTGTCCTCCCTGCTGACGGCCCTAAGGCTCAACTGTATAGACCAGTGAGGCGCCCCCTGCTCCTTGGCTTCTGCTTGGGTTTGGCAGATGGGTGGGGAGCCCTGGCAGGAGACAAGAGTTGGTGGGGGGAGGAGAGTGGGGCCTGGGTATTTATTCTTCTGGCTTCCTCTTTACAGGGTTCCCTCTGGCTGCTGTGTCCCTCACCTGATAGTCTTCTCAAAGCGGTCTGCTCTACACAACTCTCTCCCCTGCTTCTGGGAACTTCCGCTACTCTGCCCCCCACCCCAGTCCCTTCTCTCTGTGGACACAGAAATGTAAAGACTGTGGCTGCTTCCAGTCCCGAAACTGGATTAACCGTGGGTCTTCTATCCTGTATCTCTATAGTGAATCATTTTATCAATAAATTCATCTTGAATTATTTTAATTTTAGAGTACCGTCTCCTTCATATCTTTTACACTGGGACCTTGACTTGTATAAATTTATTCATTCATTCAGCTACTATTTATTAAACACCTACTTCGTGCTGGGCATTATTCGATGTGCTGGAAATACAGCAGAAATATGATAGGCAAAGAAATGCACACACACACACACATATATAATCACACACACAAACACACACACATACTGCTGCTCTGCAGTGTTTGTAACGTAGTTACTAACAGTACAGAATGCACAGGGCATCTGGGTGGCTCAGTGGGTTAAACGTCTGCCTTTGGCTCAGGTCATGATCTCAGGGTCCTGGGATCGAGCCCCACGTTGGGCTCCCTCCTCAGCTCAGCCTGCTTCTCCCTCTGCCCCTCCCCTTGCTCGTGCTCGCTCGTTCTCTCTCAAATAAATAAATAAAATCTTAAAAAAATAAAGCAGACTCAGTTATATCATAAATGGGCAATGATGATCTTAAGCATAGCACTTTAATTATGCAAGATTCAGTTTTCTCATCCATTAATTAATGTGAGAAAAATAAACCCTATCTTGCAGTTAGAGAAAGATGTAAATTAGATTATATGCAAAACACCTTGTACAGGGAATCATTCAATAAAGGCTCATTGTCTTCTATCCCTTTCTTTGTGATTTCAGATTCCTTGCTCTTAGACTAGATATGATGTTCAAAATCAGCTTCGCCTATACTGACCCTAGGAACACTGCGGGCTTCCCTTTTGCTCCCTGACTTCCCACAATGGCCCCACGGCAGGAGAGGACAGGCACTCAGGGAATGTGACAAGCAGGGTTCAGAAATGCATCCTGGAGTTGCAGGCGGGGTCTGGAGTTAGAGAGAAACCAGGGTGGAGACACAGACGACTCTGTGCGCTATGGGGACCAGGGGAGTCAGGGCCGAGGGGGCAGGAGTGTGGAGGGTAGGCAAAGCAAGACCCGTGCTAACAGAAAATTAGACTGCTAGGCTTCCTGTATGTTCCTTCCCCTTTTGTTTCCCCTTTGTTTTTAGTCAAAGTCCCTCTGAAATGGCAACCTGTCTTGGTGTGCTCAGAGAAAACCAGAAGCCGCAGACGACCCACACTTAGGCCAGGATAATGTACAGTAAGAGGTCACCTCTGTGGTAGGAGGGAGGGGTCTGGGACGGAGACGGCCTTCAGTGCTTCTAAGAGGAGCTGTATGCCAGATTACATCCCCCCCCACCACCTCTTACCCCTGCCCACCCCATGACGACATCATTTCTCAGCAAAGAGTAAATCAGAAGTAAATACAGTAACACGTTAGTTTGTATGAATCTGGTTGTGGTGTCTCGTAGTACCTTCTATACTTCTTCGTATGTGTGAAATGCTGTAAAAATTAAGATGAATCTCTACTTTGGGGAAAGCATCAGAATTTTCAACAAATGGTATGCACAATGACATTTCTCTATTATGTATCGGGGGGGAAAGAAAGATATTTAAGAGGCCAATATTGAGGCTCAGGGAATCACAGAGTGCCCATTCCATGGAATATTATGTAGTCATTAAAAGGACTGCTTACACATGTGACAAAGCAGAACAAAAAATGTATATGCAACACAAAATATGCTAGAAGTCAGCACTGACTGCTCAGAACTTGCACAATGGTAACAATTAACATTTACTTATTATGTATATAGTAGGTTTTATTTTATGTTGTTTATGTATGTGAATTTATGTAGTTCTCAGAACAAACCTATGATTAAAAACTATTATTATCCCCATTTTATGGATGAGAAAACAGAGGAACTGAGAAATTAAGGAATTTGTCAAAGGATATACTGCTAGGAAGTGGCAGGAATGGGATCTGAGCCTAGGCAGTCTACTCTAGAAGATGCTCTTACCCACACTGCTATCCTACCTCCCATAAAGAGGCCGATAATCACAATCGGTACCAACTGTTAAGGCCAGCAGTCATCTCAGTTAACCCTCACAACAACCCTGTGGGTACAGATTATTAACCCCATTAAAAAAGATGAAAAACTCATCAGAGAGAGGTCTACATAATACACCCAAAAACACAAAGCCAGAGACTGAGAAATCATAGCCCATGTCCTAATCATGACAGTACACATTAATTCTTTGCTTTCCTAAACCTACTAAAATAAGCATATATTACTTTAATTAATTTTTTTAAATTTTTTATAAATTTTTTTTATTTATTTGTCAGAGAGAGCGAGTGCACAAGCAGGGGGAGCAGCAGAAGGAGAGGGAGAAGCAGGCTCCCCGCTAAGCAGGAAGCCCGATGTGGGACTTGATCCCAGGACTTTGGGATCATGACCTGGGCCAAAGGCAGACGCTGAACTGACTGAGCCACCCAGGCATCCTGAATTTAAATTAAAAAAAAAAAAAAAAAAGACAAAAGTCCAAAAGGTACTTTTCATAATGAAAAATGTAAAGTCATAGAACATTTTAAATAAAAAACAAATTTTAAACTCCCATCTTATAGCATTCCATTAAGTCTTCTTTCACATTCCTTTCTCACATTACTGTAGGAGACTACACGCAACTTCATATCACCAAGAAGTGATTCCATCTGGCAACACTCAGGAAGGGTAACATTTCTCCATACGATTGTTTGGCTACATCCACTGCCATTGGCAGTTCTCATCTAGAATTCAACTTAATGGGATGACCAATGATTCTCTCCCCAAGCTATCCGAGCTCTGTCTCATTACCCATTAGCAACCAGGAATTACTAATCACTGGGTGCTCTGAAAGCCACAGACAGACACGTGACACATCACAAAAATAGCCTCCTGCCTTTTGGGGGAATGTTGCTTATATGCCACATCGTAAATTGGACAAAGCAGGTCCATGATAGTTTGAACCTGTTGTTGTGACGCAGGCATTTGGACTGAGATACGAAGGCTGTGAGAAGCAAGCTGCCTTTAGCACCAACCTCGCCCCACCCGGAAACCTTCCTACATCTCTGAACACCTGCTCCCCACCCCGGGACAATGGGTCTGGAGGAGAAGTCAAGGTGAGGGAAGGCGTGGGGATTAGAAACGATTCGCTGGACAAACTACACGTAGGCTGGCACCTTCTCAGCTGCTGCTCAGCTCCCACGCTAAACAGCATGTTTCTCTTTTTCTCCGAATTCAGTTGTATTTCAATGGTCTCAGCCTCAAATCCCTAATTTTGCTCATAAAGTTATAATGGTCATCTTCATTTACTTTCAAATAATACAACTCCTTGCTTGATTTCCTTTTTAAAATTTTAGAGATAGATATTTCTATGATCTGTAGATCTCCTAATTATGCTAACTGAAGAGATGTTCAGGTCACAAGGTTAGCTACTCATACTCACGGCTCCAGCCCCAGGTAAATTTCTACCAATTTTGGGCCCTCAATGATGTACATTCATGGTATTTAATGAACTCCATTAAAATAATCATTCTGGGGGGATAGGCAGCCCACCCTTAGAGGCTTTCCAGTTAATCCAGACTTTACAAGTAATAAAGGCTTTTAAAAAATCATTGTAATGAGATGAGAAATTTTATTTACCTGAACTCCAGGTGTCTGGAGGAAATAGAACGCCATGGAAGGGCTACTCCCCAAGAAAGAAATAGTCAGAGATGAGGTGAGATTATACTTCCTGGGGGCTTGGTGGGATACGTGAGCAACTGTACCTCCATGTAATTCCTCCTCACTCACCTGGATCCCACTCACCCAAAGGAACTCCTGCAAAATTGACTAGCTCACAAAAATGCTGAGTATGAGTGAAGGTCACATAGAAATGGTCTACAGGAGGAATTCTGGATCCTGGTCTGACTGGTGCAGACTTATCCACTAGTGACATGTTTATGAGACTATAAAAGTAGAATGTAGCCACGAAAATACAAACTACAAAAATGAAAAGGCAGACAGTAAAACTCCAGGAGAGTTTCTTAATGACCTGAAGTTAGGGAATGATATCTTAAACAAGAAACTAAAAGGAAAAAAATTGGTGAAACAGATCAATGAAATGTAAAAATTACAGTTCAACCAAAGACATGATTTTTAAAAAATGAATGGAGAAGTCACAGATTAGGAAAAAGATCTTTGCCATACATGTAACAAAGGATTAGAACCCAGAATATATAAAGCATTCTTATAAAACAATAAGAAATATCACCACTGTTATGGACAAAATGCTGTTGCCTTCCCACCTAATTCATACATTGAAATCCTCATGCCCCATGTGACAGTATTAGGAGGTGGAGCCTTTAGACGGTAATTAGCTCACCAGGGCGGAGTCCTTATAAATGGAATTATAAAGGTCCTTAAAAAGGGACCTCAGAGCAGGGGCACCTGGGTGGTTCAGTCAGTTAAGCATCTGACTCTTGATTTTGGCTTAGGTCATGATCGCAGTGTCATTAGATGGAGCCCCAGGTCAAGCTCCTTGCTGGGCGTGGAGCCTTATTAAGATTTTATCTCGCTCCCTCTCCTTCTATCACTCCCCCCACTCCCTCTTGGAAAAAAATAAAACAATAAAATAAATAAAAGAAGGGACCTCAGAGAGCTCCCTCCCTCTCTCTCCATCAGGTAAGGATACCAGAAGTTAGCCATCTGCAACCTGGAAGAGGGCCCTCACCAGAACCCAAGCATGTGGCACCCTGATCTCAGACGTCCAGGCTCCAGAACTCTGAGAAATAAATTTCCACGGTTTATAAGTCATTCAGTCTATGGTATATTTGTTACAGCAACCTGAACTAAAAAAACCACCAAAAAAAAGCAAAGCCTATAAAAAAATAACTCAATGGAAGAAAAAACTTAAATGACCAATAATGATATGAAAAGATGATTAACCTTATTAGTTATCAGGGAAAAGTGAATAAAAAATACAAGATACCGAGACACCTAAGTGGCTCAGCTGGTTAAGCGTCCAACACTTGATTTCAGCTCAGGTCACGATCTCAGCATCGTGAGATCGAGCCCTGCGTCAGGCTCCATGCTGGGTATGGAGCCTGCTTGGGATTCCCTCCCTCCCTCTCCCCCTTCCACTCCCACTGCTCACGTGTGTGCTCTCTCTCTAAATTAAAAAAATAAATAAAAATATAAAAAAATATGAGATCCTGTTTTGTATGCACCAGACTGACAACTAAAATTAAAATTTTAAATCTGACTATACCACTGCTAGCAAGGATATAGAGCAACTAGAAATCTTATACACTGCCGATGCAAGCATAAATTGGAGAGCAATTTGGCAATATCTAGTAAAGTGAAAGATACGTATGCCCTACAACCCAGGAATTCCACTCCTAGGTAGATGCCCTAGAGAAAAATCTCAGATGTGGGCGTGTGGAAATGTAGACTTCATCGATGAACGGCCTATATTGGGAAAATCAAAATGCCCATCAACAAGAGGAAGGATAAATAAAATTGGATTAGATAAATTCATACAATGCAAAAGTATAGTGCAACAAGAATAAACCACATCTATACATATTAATGTACTCAATCTCCAAAAACAATGTTAAGCTAAAAAGCAGACTGTGAAAGCGGAGCAGGTGTCATCGTGCCTTTTACATAGTTTTTTAAATATGCAAAATTATCATCTCATTTTTTTGTTTAGATATGCAGGCACCCATAGTAAAAGTATACAAACATGCAGAAAAAGATCACACTACCCTTATGTTAGGTTTGCATCTAGGAGAAAGGTTAAAGATCTGGCAGAATCCACAGGGATCTTCAACTGTATTTGTTAGGGTTTTTTTCCTTGGACCGGGGATTTAAGGATATTTTTACATTAATCTCTGTCCTTTTATATAGGTAAAAAAAATATTTCATAATAAAAAAATAGAGAATAAAAGAACCCCACTAATGGAAGTAAGTGTCATCAATGACATAAAGACACAGAGGTCCATGACACACATGCTCTATAATATTATTCCATTACCAAAATATCCAAACTTAGCATTTGGGATCCACTTGCAAAAATTAATGTATTTTGCTTATCTCTGAAAATGACTTAAATGTATGTAGCCTAAACACATAGGTATAGGTCCACATACAAAAGTGACTCCTGGGATCTTCCTAAGTTTGCCTTCTTTTGTAGAGGGGCACTGTTTGTGAGTGAGACAGATGCACTGAGATTCACCATTCATAGACATCAAAACGTCCTGCCCTGAAGCGGGAGTCAGTTATAAACCACAGAGTAGGGAACATTCATTCACTTACCTTGGTCTTCACCTCAACTGCATGTCACAGACAGAAAAAAAGGAGACCCCGCAGGAGCATAATGCAGAATCTTTAGGTATGGACAGAACAAATAGTTAAGAATTTATCCCCAGCAAATTCAGACAGCAAAGGAACACAGGGACCACAAAAAAGAGTAATATGTGTGGACACAGCCAGGCTATCTTCCCCTCCTGAATGGTGCCCTTTTTATGGCTACATGATGGGAAATAGATGACAAGTGCTTGCCCAAGGAGGCCAAATTTTAAGGGAAATCTGTGGCTGTCTTGTGAAAACCCCAATGGGTTAAATTAAATTTTTTTCCCTTGAAAAGTCAATATTTGGATTTGTAAAGTCCAAGATAAGCCAGTACAAAATAGCATAAAAATCCCTTGACCTAACTCACAGTTTATACATTAAGTCAAACCAAAAATAAGTTATCAGCTGCGCTGTCAGTATAGAAAAATCAATATTTTCCTATCATACCATCTGCTTTAGCAGTGCAAGTTAATAAATTTAGCTGGTGAAATTTTCTTCTCTCTTTGGATTCTGGAGAAAGAAGATATATTTTCAATAGTTAATCTAGTCACTTACTATATAGAGCAATGAAAAATGAAATACTATTATTTGAACATGTAAGTTGGCCATGTTCGGGAATAGAATTCTTCACCACTGAAATAGCAAACCTGTATCACGTCTGTTTTGCAGTACACTTTCCCCCGGTCCTTCTGCTTCCAAACTTCTTGCCCTGTTTGCCCCCCAAAAAAGGCAAGATTATTTTATTCGAGGAAATAAAATATTTTATGATATTTATATTACATTATATTATAAAATATTCCCTTGAATAAAATAATCTGAACTCCAGAAAGTAATTAGCATTTGAGACCCGAATTCAACCCTGAATATATTTTGTTTTTCTTTGAAAATATAACATTGACTACATTTATATAACTTGAATACATGTGGACTAGCTCTACAAACAGACCCAGAGAATTTTCTAATTTTCTCAAATTTTGTAGGAAGACATTGTTATTGAAAGAGATGTGCACTGAGATTCATCAGACCCTGTTAATACACATCTTTTGAAGAAACTAAGTGAAATGTGACTTCAACTTTTAAACTGCAGGCAAGTAATCCACAATGGAAATAGGCTTTCATAGAAACTTTCAAAGCAATGACATATATATTGAGTACCTACAATGTGCCTAGCATATGTAATGATAAAGAAATCATGTTTTCTTATATGCACTGCTATAATACCCAGGCATTAAAACTGATGCCAATATTTCAATTCAATTCCTCTTTTTATAATATTTTTAAAATTCTACAAAAAGCTTTCCTTTAATTTTTACCCTAGAGGTATTTTCCTATTAGTGCACCTGACAGCAAGTGCCCCGTTGGATAAAAGTTCCTCTTGATGTAAGTTTTCCAGTTAGAGGAATATATACAAATTAGGAGACTCATCCTAATCAGAAAATACCCTAGTTTGAGAAATAGTGAAATTAACAGACCTTTCTTGTTTCTGGTGTCCTCTATGATGTCCAGAAAATCGTCTATCCATCCTGTAACTTTCTTTCCAGCTGCCATTTATCTTGTACTCTGGGGTTGTTGAGAGTTAATATTTATAAAAGGCTTTGTGTTTTCTTGACAAAGAGAGGGTAAGTGGAAGAAAAGCAGCAGTATATCACCGCACTGTGTAGACATTTAGGTGACTTCCATACAACCCGAAGAATGTAAAATTTTAAGTTTCCTACAAACACAATATAAAGACAGCCACTTATGGTGCCATACTTCCCCAAGAAAATAGCATCCTTTCTATTATCTTTCTTTTTCTGAGAAGAGAAGAAAATAAAGATTTTTGGAGTAATAAAGTATCTAATGAAATAAGAGAAAACAATATATTTAAAGAGTTTCAACATTCTCACAATGTAAAAGACATTTAGACAGTACGTAACTCTGTTCTCTAAAAATTGGAGCATCTAATTCAGTCCTGGAAAGAACTGAACTGGGATTCCACACACCTGTTACACATCTGTTTATGTAAAACGGAGAGAGCAGGCTGAGAATTGTGGCCGTGGTGCAGTCACCTGGGGTGATCACAGCTGACCCGACTCCAGGGGTGCGGTAGACTGTGGTTTGGGGTGGAGTGAGTGGGGGAGACAGGACTGGCTGGGAACTGATGGTGGTAAGGTCTGCATAAGCCCAAAGGACAGAAGTTTGTCTTGCCAGCCAAACAATAACCATAATAATAAAAATAGAATAACAACAATAATGATGATGACATAAACGGGAGAGGAAGTTGGTGTCATAGAAGGAAAAAATATAGAAAGACAACATTTGTTCTCCTTAACTTCTGCTCACGCTATGGGTATGTGAGCAGGCGACCACTGCATACTGTGGGGACCCAAGATGACACCTCAGGACATGCCGAAAATGACAGAACTGACCCCGACCTAACAGTGGCTAGCAGAAAAGTGGGTCTCCCAGGAAGATTATAAGAAAAAAACCCTTCTCTTCCTAATAACCACAGGTTAGGTGAAGGACATTCAACATTAGAAAGTTTACCAACAGGAGAACACTTTGAAATAGAAATATTTGGGCTTACATTTATCACTTCCTTAATTCCTCGTGTAAATTATTTTCTGCTTTTGAAAACTGGTTTTGAGATCGGTTCCTAAAATTTTGAGACGTGAAAAGTCCTTGAGGGTCCTGGGAACCATAGACATGATGGAAAGAGAGTCACCCGCCTTCTTGGGGAAACCTGGGAGGGGAGTGGCTGTTCTGGTTCAATATCCTAGGGTTGTACAGGGGATCCTGACACACAGCATGTCACAGGGTGGTCAGCAAGGTGGGATGGGATGAAGGATATGACCTGCATTACAACTTTGTGAGGGTACAGCAGTGTGAATGGCCATAGACGATTAGGGTAGGAAGTAAAGACTAAGGCATTTGATGAAATCACTGCAGTTACATGAAGAGGAAGTAGACTGCAGAGGGGTAGCTAGAAAGCATTAAAACCTTTGATCAGGAATTTCAAACGGATGTGAGAAGTACCCGAATAATAAAAATACATTTCCCCTTCATTGGTGTCAGATCAATTCATTTTTTAAAAGACATTAAAAACAGGATTCAGGGGATGAAATCTTTATAGCCACTGCAGTGTGTGTGTGTGTGTGTGTGTGTGTGTGTGTGTGTGTGTGTGTCTGTGTGTGTGTGTATACACATATACATACAAGTATTTTTGTGCATTTACACTGAACAAGTTCAAATATATACATGGAAATCTATTTTATAATGAAACTATGCTGCTCTTATTACCTAGTAAGTATTAAATATCCACCCTCATCAATTTCATGAAATGCCTTCATGTAGTTTCCATATGGTGCTTGCTGAGGGCTATAAAAGCAAGTGATATAGAGAGTCATCGGGTCATTTCTTGGTATCTTTCCAGTCACATCTGAGGCTTACACTCTAAGAATAGTGTTATCACCAACATATTATATGGTTCATAGAGCTGTGTACCTTGAGCACTGGAAGAGAAATTATGCAGTAGGAATTAAAAATTAATGTAACATCATTTGTGCAATGGCACCAAAACACAACTCTCCATAAAAATGATGGATTTTCACTTTCTATATCAATTTCTAAAATTTCCTATTTTGTTAAATTTCCTGTGGATTTCACAAGTAAAGACCAATATTAGTCACAGAAACCTGGGGTGTAAGATATCATTATTCCAACCAGCCTCATCTAGGATGGTTTCCACCATGCGAGGGATTTACAAATTTGAAATGGAAACTAACTGGAAAGCAGATATGCTCTCATCTGAATTTCTGATGATCCATTTTGCAGGCCAAGCTTCCTTTTAGGCAAGGAATTTTGCCCCTTCCATCAGGCCCCAAATAGCTCCATCTATTTAGCCACTATCATCAGAAATTCTGAGACATGCCAGAGCTCAGAGTGAAACAGGTGCATCCGCATACAGCCATCCGAGGGATGCACACCCAGCCCCACACACAGCTGGGATGTGGTAATAAATGCTTGGCAGGCCAGCATTTATCAACTGTGTCTCTAATCTCAGAGATAACCAGGCAGAATACCGTGGCCACCTGCCATGAACTCACAGCCACAAGTTTTCTGACCTGGGCTTTGTCCTAATAGGCCCATGGGTAACACTAGAACACACACAAAAAGGGGAAGGTGGGATCAGGCTAGGAATGAATGAAAGTTACCATCATACAGACAGCACAGAACTAAACATGGTCTGTGGTTATTACCTGGAGACCTGAGATACATAGATGTCATTCATTATCAGCGTCAGAAATATTTTTTTTTCCACTCCTGGAAAGGGCATAGCAGTCTGTTATTCTGAGAAAGTTTAATTTTAATCTTGTATTCATTGGGGCTGCTAGCAAACTATTGAAACAATCACATGAAACCAGAATCTGCCTGTCTTTTGACTCCGACACTGGCTAAAAGGCTTTCCTAGGCTTTTCTTACCAAATATAAATAAGATTACCAATGGGTTGTATCCTGGTAGGCCTACCTTCTATTTTCAGGTCAAATTTTAAAATAAAGCATATTATAATTTGCCAGAGCCTGAGTCTTGTCTTAGAACAAGTTATAGTCTAACTTCTAAAATTAAAAATGAAATTGTATACACAGAAGTGATGCAGAAATCAGAACTCCCAAAAAATCAATAGATGTTTAATGGTTCTCATTTCTTTATAGCTAATACTCAATTATTAAAATGAATTAATGCTGACTAGGTACCTGGCCACATAATAGCCCACTCATTCCTATCCGATGACCTTATAATTAATTTTATAAATAATATAATCGAGATATGTAACTATCAAGAGATCCTCTATGGTCATTCCTTTTTTAAGTAAAGCAATCTATACCCTATATACAAAACCTCGCCTTCACCATAATTGTTCAGCTGTATACATGGAGAATACAATTTCATGTTGCTAAAGTCCCATTTTAACTCAATAAAGCAAATTAATTTATACATTGTTAGCATTTAGCTTTAGTTTAGCCCTACAAGCCAAAGAAAATTCCTATCATCTACTTATTCAATATATGTAGATCACTGCCAATGAACCAGTCCTCCAGGAATCATATAGATCTACCCGGAGGTCACAGGGAGAAAGAGGAATAGAGCCAGCAACGTCAGCCTCAGGATGGTGTAGACACACTGGTCAGAAAGCCGCATTTCAGAGCAAGGAAGGCGTTTCATAACCCTGAGAAACAAAGGTTGTGAGAAGATTGACAGCTGACCATTGAGAGGACTATGGGAGAAGCCACAGCCTTGGGGACCAGCCAGGTTTCAATTCAAGTCAAGAAGATGGGAAAATATTTGGAGCTGTAAAAAGAACAGGAAAAGAGAAGAGTGGACGGTTGGTCATGAAGATAATAGTTTGGGTGTGATGCATGACCAGAGGGCCTTGGGTCTGTAGCATTGACCAAAATAAATCAGGCATGCGGAGCATGAATCAATTTAGCCCCACACTGTTTGGGAGCAATGAACGATAAGGCTGGAAAGGACTCCACTGTGGCGCATGCCAGAGGCCCAGCAGCTATGGCGGGAAAGCTGGGGTTTGATTCTTCCCAGGGTCCACTGCAGTGGTGGTTGGTAGCAATGAGCAAATATAAGCCACATGGTCCTTCGCCCAAAAGGTAGGTTGTTTGCACATGTGGTCGGCACTTCCCAATGCTGGGTCCACTGCTGTCACTCTCAGTGGCTTCATGATTGAAGGGGGTCAGACAATGAATGGGCGAGCCACTAGCCCAGAGTTGATTCCTAGATCTTGGACCCAGTGGTGGCTGATACAGAAAGCCGGCTCACCTATCCCCATTATACCTTGGATTCTAGAACGCCAAGAGCTCCTCTGTCCTTTCCTCAGGACGACTGCATCCTTGGGCAGATTCTCTGCTGTTTGTTTGGCCCTTCATGCCCCCTGTGCCTTTTCTCTCCCATCTTATATTTTTATAGTTTTCTTCTAAATGCTGATTTCCTTAACTGTAGACATAACACAGACTGAACTGTGTTTCTTGTACACACTTGGTGACGAAAAAGACAGAAGTTTTTTTTCTTTCTTATGTAACATAGTCCCAAGAGGCAGTTCCGGTCTGGTGTGACAGCTTCGTGGTGTCATCAGGGAAACAATTTGCTAGCACATGGCTTCCACCCTCAAGGTCATCCTGTCTGAGTCGTAGGCCAGGAGAAGGGAAGTCAGAACAGAAAAAGGCATCCTACTGAGGATGCACGAGTCTCAAAAGCCTCACCGACACATAATTTATGACCCACCAACCAGAATTGCTACATGGCCATACCTAGCAGCAAAGTACGCTGAAAAAGCTGTCTGTGTCCCATGGCAAAAGGGGTAGCTAAGTATCGGGATCCTGAAAGAAAGACAGAAGGAGAAATGATTACGGGGTGGAAACCAGCTGCATCTGCCTCATCTGTGGAGCTGTGTTTCACTCATGATCCTCTTGCAAAGATCCCTCTGAGATCCCTGACGCCTGCCTACGAGAGCTTTGCCCCCACTGGCACTACCACGCCATAGGGTGAGCAGGTACACTGCTGTCTTCCTAATTCCCTGCACAGTTACCAAAGTCACCAACCATCTTCAACCATGGTCCTCAAGACCCTGAAAATCATGAATTAGTCCTATGGCCTTGGGAAGTTATTTATTCTCTCTGTGCTGTTTAGAGCATCAACTGCACAAGAGGATAATAAATGCCTACAGTATTAGGGCTCTTGTGAGGATTTTAGTCAACACAGCACCTTCCCCCTTCCTGTCTGATTTACTTTCCAGATAGTAGAGAGCTGAGGGGATATCCTGAGGGGAGGCATTTAAAGAGATGCCAATCAGAAGCCCAACAGGCAACAACAGACAGGGGTCACAATCCAAGGAGGGGACACTGAGAGGGACAGAGCAGCTAAGAAGCCACCAGAGTGACAGGGACAAGGATGGCAGAGACCCGCTAAGAGGAGAGATCTGAAGAGGAGGCTGGAAGGCAGGCACTTCTACGGGAGACTGGCTCCAGCCATCCTGCGTGGCTGCCCCAGCCTCTTACAGGCACTGCAGAGAGGAAGCAGTTAACAGGCTGACCCAGCGTGACACTTCACACTAAATCGCTCTTCACGTTCACTCACATCTGTGCTCTCAGGAACATACCAGAAGAGTACAAAATTATGCCTTGTACTTCAGGAAAAGGCACACAAGTAAAAGCAGATCTAAAATAGAAAGAAATCATGTGGTTCCTGAGATTGATGAACTCAGGCCTATTTTGAAGAACCAAGACAAAAATTGCCTTAAACTCCCATTTACCGAGAGCATATTTCTTCACAATGTGCCACGCGGTGCTGGAGAAGTTCTGGGTGCTCTATTTCATTTCATCACATAACGAATTTATGGTGGGGACACGATAATACCCCCCTTTGGCAAAGGAGGAAACTGAGGCAGAGATGGGTGAAATGACTTTAAGCTGATTCTGAACACCTGGGGTGATGGGGGGTGTGGGTGACCATTTCCAGAAAGCAATGCTTTTCTTGGGCACGGGCTCTGCAACAGATCCTCGGTGATGGCAGCCACCAGGGCGAGGAGCTCCCATCCAACCTCATAACCCTCATGAACAACATAGAGAGTGATCATCCAAGGCTATGTTTTACATCAAGCAATAGAGCCCCACGCTCGGTGCTGCCTGCAGTTACTCACAACGAGGTCGTAGTTCCTTCCTGACAGAATTTATGCACATACTTGAAGATATGTAGGGCTGTGAAGATGGATTAAGCATGCCACTGGGAGTGCACTTATGCACGGAGACAAGAAGATGCTCTGGAAAGGATAAACTATTTCTGCAAAGGGTTGGGGTTTTTTTTTTGTTGTTGTTTAAAAAAAAAAAAAACCTTCAAAGCTCCACAGCATTTCTTTTTATCAAGCAAAAGCTCAAAGATGGCATTAAAGATTGTCTCTGTTATTCACTGCTATTTTCAGGAAGCAGGGAAGTCTGCAAAAAAACATATTCCATCTTCCAATTTGACATCCTCAAATAATATAATTTCATACGTGGGTCTGTTAATGTTATTTTTGTTTCCCTTTTTAGTTTTGACATTTCAAAAAGAAAATCCTTGAAACTAGCAGACAAATCTTGAACTAGTAACAGCGAAGGCATCACTTCCCCCCTCCCCACAACATACTGCTCTCTTGAAGGATATAATGGCTTTGTATCTGAAATCAATAAAAATGCCTTTTAAAATAACCATTACACATAATATTCTCATTAATTCCATGAATAGCACATGCTCTAAGTTTAATCAATAACAAAATGCTAATTAAAGTTTGGAAATGGGATCAATTTACCTAATAGGAATGATAGATAACCATTGCACGAGAGGCTAAAGGTAATAAAAAGAAGAGGAACATAATAAGATGAATTTTCTAAATAAAAAGCAAAGCCTAGAAAAGAGAGACCTCCGTATTTCCCTGGGGTGAAAACTGACAACATGCATCAAAGAAAATATTTTGAAAATTCAGAGACCAGGACTAAATATTGTCAAGTGTGTTGCATGTCTTTCACATCGACTTTTGGGTTGGCTTCACGGCAATCAGGTTTAGGCGACACATTTCCTGTGAGTAGATTTGTGGGTCCTCTTCATTCTACAATATTATATAGATAATGAGATGAGGACGCCAGGGACACAGTTGCAATATGTGAAATGGCAGCCAATAAGGGGACCAAAGGGTTTGAGAACAGGCTGGGGACAATCGTCCCCCCAGGATGGCTGTGCAGATTCACAGAGAATTAGATAAACCTCTGAGCACAGTGCCTCGCACATTAGAAATGTCCAACAGCTCCCATCTACGGTTATTATTACTGAAAAGCAACACAATTATTCCTAGAACGCACGTTTTGAAGCTTCACGGGATCCTCAAGGAGTTCCACTTAATGAAGTCGCAGATTACCAAGTGTATTAATTAGCTCTGGTGTCCTGAAAGAGTTTATTTAATTTCCAAAATAATAAGATGGCTAGAGAGGGGCTTAATGAAATCCCAGAAGAAACTTCACTACCCCTTTTGCTAAATGCCCTGTGCACTTACACAATGCACACTCAAATACTACCCAAGCACCTGCCAGCTCGAAACCAGAGGCTAGGTCATTACCGTTTTCAGCCTCCCTTACCTCTCTCTCTCTCCCACTCCCTCTCTCTCTCCTCTGACTTCTTTTTACAGTCTGAACTATCTCCAGTCTGGAAGAGCATACCCATAATCAGTATCATCCTAAAGGTTTATGACATATCCACAACACAGCCTCCAACCTCCTCGAATCAATTGCCTTTCCAAGAGTCCAGCAGTTGTGTTTATTCTCCGATTCCCTGTCACCAGAGTCACACCTCTCTGACAAAATTGACACCAAAGCTCCCTTCATGTTTCTTATCCTCTGTCTTTACTCAACCACTTACTCCCCATATTTTATTTACACTCCCTTAATGATATCGGCAAGACATAGAATGAAGTCCCCTATAGGAGTGTGAAAATGATGGCTGAATGGAATTGAACTGTCAGGCCAAGTTCCTTCTGATTTCCTTGAGCTTTGAGTGGATGAGTCTACTCATAGATGCATGAGCAGTTTGGTCAGGAACAGGGTAAAGGTCGGAAAATTCTTTGGGTTCATCTGATCTCTCCCAAAACCTAAGAAGAGAGATCTATGGACCGTTGCAACCTTGATTTCTGTCCTGTGGCTCTAAACAGAAGCCTGCAGCGAAAGGTATGAGAGCACCAGAGGAAGGGCTAGAGATAGGGCTTGCATGGAATAGGTAATGGACTTGGCATTTCTGTGATCTGCTGGAGAGAGGAGTGAAGCAGCCCTGAAGGACGCAGAAGGATGCTCAGAGACCTCTCGAAAGACTCCTGAGCACCACAATACTTCTGAGAGAACGCAAAAACTCTTTCCTTCAACCTCCCCACACATTGTCCTATTTTTCACTTCTTCCTACCATTACACTCATTCTAAATGAATATATTTTTATACTAACTTGCTATCAATACTGCCTTTTAAAAATCATCATACTTGGTCAACATTATAACTCTTAGTGAAAATATTCCTATCTCTATTTTAGTATTGATGATAACAGTAGTAATATTTATCAGGCACTTCTGTAAGCACTCCTTATGTCATTTAATCCTGAAAGCAATGCTGACTGAAATAAGCCAGAGAAAGATAATCCTGCATGGTATCATTTTTTTTTTAAGATTGATTTTTTTTAATGAGAAAGAGAGAGAACAGAGGTAGGGGCAGAGGGAGAGGGAGAGAATCTCATGCAGACTCCCCGCTGAGCATGGAGCCCAATGCAGGGCTCGATCTCATGGCCCTGAGATCACGTCCTGAGCTGAAATCAAGAATGGGTCACCTCACCGACTGAGCCACCCAGGCTCCCCTGCAGGGTATCATTTCTATGTGGAAGCTGGGGGGAAAGTCAGATTCGTAGGACAGAGAGTAGAAAAGAAGCTGCCAGGGGCTGGGGTAGGGGAAACAGGGAGAGGCAGGTAAAAGGGTATATATTTTCAACTCTAAGATGAGTAAGGTCTGACCTAATGCAAAACATGGTCACTATATTGTATAATTGAAAATTTGCTGAGAGTAGGATTTCAATATTTCCACCCCCCAAAATTAAAAAGATAAATAAACATGTGAGGTGATGAATGCGTTCATTAACTAGATGAGGAGACTCTTTATACAATGTATACATATATATCAGATCACCATGATGTATACTTTAAATTAATCTTACCATTTTATTTGTCAATTATACCTCAAGTAAGCTGGATTTAAAAAAAAAAAAATCCTGGGCACCTGGGTGGCTCAGTTGGTTAAACGACTGCCTTCAGCTCAGGTCATGATCCTGGAGTCCCGGGATCGAGTCCCACATCGGGCTTCCTGCTCAGCGGGGGGTCTGCTTCTCCCTCTGACCCTCTTCCCTCTCGTGCTTTCTATCTCTCATTCTCTCTCTCTCTCAAATAAATAAATAAAATCTTAAAAAAAAAAGAAAGAAAATATTTAAAAAAAAAAAGTCCTCACAGCAGTTCTACAAGGTGGATACCAATGGCTTCCCCATTCTCCAGAGGATAAGTAATTTGCCCAAGATCACAATTAGAAAGTGCCAGGGCCAGATTTGAACTCAGTTCTCTGGCTCCTGAGAATGTGCTGGGTAAGTTACTCGACCAAAGTTACACAGTGAATCATATTAAAGATTCAACTCTGGTATTCTGACCCCAGGCTCAATAATCTCTCTGCCACCCTGAGCTACCTTTGCTCACTATCTTGAAGGGATGCTCCCTTTTTCTTTCCATTCACCTACTCCTATTTTTGTTACAAGAAATGACTCATGTCCCCCAGCTTTATCTAACTCGGTTAGCTTTTGTAGCACATCTTCTATTTACAAATAGAAGGTGCTCTACGAAATAGTCACATTTTTGGCTGCTCAAATTATACATATATATTCATTTGTTCAATCAACAAATTTTTTTTAACCTCTACTAGTTCTGGGCATGTGCTAAGCCCTTCAGGAAATAAAGGGAGTAAGACGGAGCTCACACTCTCTCTGATGGGCAGACAGATGAGTACACTGTGGAATGATGTGACGATGGGAAGAAAACACACAGGGGACAGTGAAGGCACAGAAGACAGGGGACAAACCCAGGCAGAGCTGTCAGGAAAACTTACACTAGGACCTGGAAGGTGACCTGAAGTCATTCAACTGTGGGAATGGGAACAGAAGGAAGAGAATGCACAGGGACTAAGTGTGCCTTGTCATGGAGGGAAACTGGTCCTTCAGAGGATGACAGGTCTGCAGTGCATCAGGGCTGAAAGATTAGCGCGCGCGCGTGTGTGTGTGTGTGTGTGCGCGCGCGCGCGCACGCACGTGCACGCAGGGTGGGCGCCGGAGCATAGGGCGATTGGAAGTACCAAATGTCTTTATGCTGAGACTGACTTGAACAAAGTTGCATTTTGGGAAGATGACTCTGGCAGTGAGATGGAGACCAGGCTGGAAGTGGGCAAGTCTAGAAGCAGAAAGACCAGCCAGGAGCCACCCTGAACGATGACAGCATGGACTGGGGAGGAAGGGCAGTAGGAGGTAGTGAGGTGGACAGACCTGAGAAGTTTTCGGGAGAGAGAAAGTCATAGACATAAAGTGGATACAGGAATGAAGAAGAGGAATCAAGAATGAGGCTTAGGCTTCTGGCTTGATGGCAAGGCCACTCCAATGGCTTCTCATCACCCTTGCACCACATCTACTGCAGCCTTCAAAGCCCATCGTGTCTGGGTCCGGCCACCTCTCCAGCCCCACCTAGCCCAGTGTCACTCACCAGACTGCCCTGCTGCACTCCCCTACATACCTCAAGTTTGTCCCCACCTTCACCTCTCGTCACCAACTGCTCCCTGTACCCGAAGTAGACATTCTCCAGATTCACATTGCTGGTTCCTTCTTGTCCATCAGGTTCCTCCGGAAATGCCACCTCCTCAAGAGACCTTCCTTGACAACACAGTCGGCTTTTTTAAATTTTTATTTTATAGTACTTCTCATTATCTGCACTTAGTTTCTTTGTTATTTACCACCTGTTAACTGCTATCTCCCCACTTCTAAGTGTACGCTCTTATGAAAGCGAGAAGCTTGCTTTGTTCACTGCTGAATCTCCAACAGCTCAAGCAGCACCTAGTATATGGTAAGTACTCGGTAAATATGTGCTGAATGAATAAATTAATGACTAAATAAGTGAGTGCATGAATGGGTGGGAAAGGACAGGAAGCTTGGGACCCACAAAGAGTTCAATTTTTGACATGAGGTACAAGACGGGTATTACCAATAAAAGCATAGTTACCATCTAGAAGGTACTTAATATGCAGCTCAGAACAGAGTCTGTGTCTGAGAACGGATTCAGTCATCCATCTACAGGTGGGAACTGAAGCCTGGGGATTGAAGGAAAATGACCAGGCAGAGAGCAAAGCAAAGAAGGCAAGGGAGCCAGCACCTAGAACAGTACCTGGCACACAGTAAATACTTAATAAGTATTTATTGCACAAATCAACAAATGAATGGATGGATATGTTACAGTTACTTGCACACACATCTGATCCTATAAAACGCTGTATAAATTTCATTTGGACATCAAGTTTGGACCATTTATCTTTTTAACACTTACAGTCTACTGCATGGTTCAATAAATGCCAACTGAAGGAATTCACAATATGTTATAAATTTTTATCACCTAATTTATCTCTTAACGTCTAGGGTCCAGAAGATCTGTGTCATTGTGGGGTGGACTGCATCACTGCTCACAAGTATCCACTTTCCCCTCTTGCCCCTGACCTACCCCTGCCCTGTGAGATTGGCCATGTGATTTGCTTCAGCCAATGGCGTGTGAGCAGACACGAGGTACATCACATCGGGTCATGGCTTTAAATCCAGTTATGTACTCAATTCAGCTTCCTGGGTTCACTCTCCCTGCCAGGAGCTGTCCCAGATAGGAGCTGCTCCTTTTGGTCTGTGTTCCAGAATGATAACACAAGCGGAACAGACCCACAGTAATTCAGCAGCCTGGACATCCAGATGGTATGATATACAGACCCACAGGCAATCCACCACAGCCACAAGTAACAGGAGCAAGAAACACATCTTTCCTAGTGTTAGCCACCAAGATGTGAGGGTTATCACTGCTGCAGAAGTTGATGGATTTTTGGATCCCCAGAAGACACTGAATGCCTCTGGGATGAAAGTAAGGGAGTGCAGACCTCAAAGACAAGGTCTTCCTAGACAAATTCCATACCAAACAACTCTCGAGAGACAACCCTACAACCCTTCCTAGAAGGGAGTTCGAGCCACAAGGACGTGATTTACACCTTACATAATGGCATATGTCCAACTGAAAACTAAAGGATGAATAATCCAGGAATTTATATTCACTATCCAGTGAGATTTGATTGAATTTGCTATTACAGACTGTATTATGACCTGTGTGGTCTACTTTGACATCCTGGATTCAGCCCCCCCACTCACTACCTCTGTCTTGAATGTTTTCAGTTTTAAGCCTATAGTTCTTAAGTTCCTCTGAAAGAAAACTCAATAAAACTATAAACATAAAGGAGCATTAAAACTAAAGTAATGATAATAAAAATAATCAATTTTCATTTCCTTTACAGTCCTATAATTCCTATGGATTTAATCAAGTCATGGAATTTTATTTATAGAAAATTATAGGTGAAGAAAAATGAACTGAAATACATTTTTTCCATTCTTGCTTGATCAAAATGAGTCCCTCAAGTAGGACAATATAAATACCTGTATTAAGAAGTTTATCCTTGCTGGCTATAGCTACATATTTTTTTATGATGTGACAATATGGATGTTAACATGTGTATCAAAAATTAAAATATAAACTAGTTATATTGGGAGAAAGCTTTTAAATTAGCATACAAAGTAACCTAGACTCTCACATCCATATTCTTTAATGACAATTAAAGGACAATAAGTCTCCTAAATGCAGTCATCTGATACAACAGAAATTACATATTGATAACTATAATGATAAAGTCAACATACAAAGAAAATGGGCTAAGGATTACTTTGCAGGATTCACAGTTTATAGAGGAAGAGAAATGCCATTTAGAGCAATAATAATATGCCAGACACCGTACAAGGCACTTTATACATATTTCCTTGCATTGACAATGTCTAAATAAGAAGCATATGTGTTATCTCTGTTTTACTGACAAGGAGAATGACTCGGAAAAGATTTAAAAATTTGGCTAAGGTTTTACTTAATTTTCTAGAAATTTTACTTTGATTTTGAAACAGAAACAATGTTATATGTAAATTATAGTGAAGACTAATATTCAACTTTATCTAAAAGTTACTATGAGCATCACACTTACTCAATCCATAGCCCTATATACAACAGTATATCAGGTTCTCTAAAGTTTGTTAAATGAAATAAGAATATATGGTAAGTATCACTTTTGACAGGATTTCAGTGACCAACCCAGAGATCTGAACAGATGCCATTCCCATGAGCCAGGGCTGATACAGAAAAGGGCGCACACCAGAAAACAGGAATATACCTGTTTTTAATACCGTATACCTAAGTAATTCCGTGTATCACCAGCAGCACTTTACAAATGAAATTATTACAACTTGAATGCCTAAAAGTTGGTTGTTGCCCAAGGCGGATCAGCAGAGATACCAATCTTTGCTTAGGATAATGGAAACTCAGTTTACAGGTGTCCGTTATCAACAAAGAGAAACTGTCACTAAATTCTGCTACCTGGGGAGCAAGCTCTTAGACAGCAGCCTGACGGATAAAGAAGTCGCCAGCCATAATCAGAAAAGTCAACATGTCCTTCGTCAGGCTGGAAGACAGTAAGGAACACCAACATGGCACTGATCTGCAGATCAAAGGTGTCAAATCCACAATGCATCGAGGTGGTAGAGATCTACCATAACTAGAGTCCTGAATACTGGTCATAAGAATCACTGAGTCATACTTCATTAAGGAGAGTCAGAGAGCCAAAATCAAGTGCCAGAGCCTGTGATACAGCCCAAGGTGGAGCACTATGGTCACATCACAGAACACTTGGGCTTTGGAATCAGAGAGACATTGGTCCTGCACTGACTCTCCCACTTACTAACTGGGAATCTTGAGCAAACCGACACCCTGAATCTTGATTTCCTCATCTGAAAAATGGGGATCATGTCTTCTATTTCTGGTGAAGAATAATGAGATGGCATCGGTGAGGTGGCTAACACTTAGCCGGTGCTCAGTAAATGACAGCTATTTATGTTATAAATCATTTGATCGGCTTGGAAATGGTGTTCTCAGCAGTATATTTACTCTACCAGACTGGGGCTAGAAATGTGGTATCGCAAAGGTTGCCTCAAGGTGAACAAATTCAGGTAAGTACAAAAGACAGCAGAAAAGCACTTTAAAGGCACGCTGAAGCATGAGCTCAAAGAGTGTGCTTTTCCCAGCAAAATGCCGATAAGCAGCCGCTGCCACTCCATGTAGCTAGAGAACGTGTTGAGATGCCTCCCTGGAAGCGACGGTGGTAGACAGATTGTGGGAATGGAAGTAAATCAGATCTATCATAGCTCAGAAAGCCCTGTGCCACAAACCAAGAAACAGTTTTCATAGCAAATTACTTCACCGAAACTGTTCATCAAAGTGGCCTCTTCGATTACATCCACCCATCCACCCTCATGGCATCACCTCTGCCCCTGAAGGACAATAAAATAAAAGATGCTCCCCTGATCCGCTGTGAGTAAAGGTGAAGAACAGACGCTGAGAGTTATGAGTATCCACACATAGAACTAAAACAAGGAAAAGAGGCTTATATATCATAGAGTCTGATTAGAAATAGATACTTGAAGGAACATTCAGGGTGGAAAAAAAAAAAAGCATAGCTTCCCTCAGAGAAGTGTTTTACACATTCGCCCACAGAGTCAAAAATAATAAAAAGTAGTGACCCTGATGTACAGATTTTACTTAGATTTTCAAATATCTTTAGATAAGGCTTAAGTCCTGGGGTGTTTTATACCCACACACAAAGGTCTCCTTAGTGAGAAGACATCCGGACATTAGTTAGAATCACATCAAACTTTCAAGACCCATCCACATAACACCCAGCAGGTGCATAATAATGTCAAGTCAAAGTTTAGACTTGTGTACGTGGGCCGTAAGGCTCAGCAGGAGAAAGGTCACTAGAGACAGGCCAAAGAACCATTCAGTCATTGCCCACAATCACATACGCTGTCTCCTTCAGGATTCCTGTGGTTGAGGAGACTGAGTAGGGCACATTCTAATGAAATCCCCAAAGCTCCACCTTCCCTATAGCGTGGAACGTAAACAATGGGGCAGGTATTCTTAGTGCTCTGAACCAATTTCCTTTTCTTCTTTCTTTTTGCACAAAGGGAACACACTTTGAAGAGCCTCGTCTGTTTACACTGCACATATGAAAGGTGATGCCTCAAGAAAAATAGCCAGACTGTTTGCTCATTGTCAAAAGGAAAAAAATTCCATAAACACATATACATGTACACGTGTGCATGCATGCATATATGTGTATTTGTGTGTATGCACATTATATACATATACACACATGCCATTCACACACATAAAACACACACACACACATAGACATAGACACACATGTAAGTACACACACACATCCATACTGTATATGACTCCATTTAGACTGGCTCCGCTTTTTTTAGCATCCCCTCTGCCCAATTTGGGAAGAGCAGATGGACTCTATATGTGTGAACAAGTGCTTCCAAAAGCAAACATCACATGGCAAATACCCTCACATGACCAAAAGCATGATCAGCAAAAGCAAACAGAGATACAGAGTCAAATCCAGAAAGCTAAATAATTTCAAGTGCCTTTATTTTCACCACCTCTAAATTCAAGCAAAATAAAACATTTGGGGAATGAACAAGTGCTACTGAAAATTTTATGTGCAGCATAGATTTATGTGTTTTTGTATACCGCCCAGGTGCTTAATCAATTAATATGTAAGAAAATGCAGCAAACTTATATAGGTGAAACTCAGCAAGGTTAAAAGTTGTAACAGTAAGAATAGATGTTTTCTGTAGCACTGTAGAATGTTCAGAATGGTCTCTGTCCCTCGGCTGTGGTACAGTGAGCAGGCAGCTGCCGCAGCGAAGACAGAATAACAAATTCGCAGCCAATGGCCTCAGTCTGATTGCACCTTTGCCACTCACTAACTAGCTCTAGAATATCAGAAATCAAGATCCTCTTCTATAAAAGACAAACGAGCATACCTACTTCACCGGGCTGTTTGGAGGCATAAATAAGAAAACACTTTGTAAATGTTAAAGCACTCTACAAATAAGAAATTAAAAAAAAAAAAAAACATAATCTTTCTAACTACTCTAAATGGATGGGACAGGTATTATTGTTTTTTAAAGATTTTATTTATTTATTTGAGAAAGAGAGAGTGAGAGAGAGAGAGCGCGTGCAAGCGGGGCGGGGGGGAGAGCAGACAGAGAGGGATGAGCAGACTCTGCACTGAGCGCAGAGCCTCACGCGGGGCTCGATCCCATGACCCCAAGATCATGACCTGAGCTGAAACCAAGAGTTGGATGCTCAAGCAGGTGAGCCACCCAGGCGCCCCCAATAGTTATTGTTATCCCAATTTCACACTAAGAAACTCAATGTGTTCATATGACAGACAGCATTCTGCAATATCCAAATTGGTGACCAGCTGATCCTAGCTCACTTGTCTTAAAGCACAATTCCTCATTTGTACTATTAGCTATTAAGATCATAGATATTTTTGACTTTTTGATTTTTTATTTAAATTCCAGTGAGTTAACATACAGTGCTATATTAGTTTCAGGTGTACAATATAGTGGTTCAACAGTTCCATACATCACCCTGTGCTCATCATAACAAGTGCACTCCTTATCATATATGTTAAATACCTTCAAAACAAACTATAAATATACAATTTCTTCCAACCCGTCTTTTACAATAGCATAGTGAACTATGTAATATATCTAAAACTTTGTTATTTTTAAACTGTGAAAGTGAGAAATGTACAACTATATATTTTTGTTCATTCACTCAATAAATTCACTGAATATCTACCATGTTCTCTGGGCTCTGTGGGTTTAGCAGAGGAGATGAGATCCCTAACCTCATGGAGGTTGTATTCTCCTCGAAAAGATAGTCAATAATCAACCAAGTAAACAAGAAAAGGCCATGATGGTAAGTGTCCTGAAGAAAATAAGTAGGGAGCGGAGAGAGAATCCCTGAGGCCAGCATGGAAGGGGAGGGAAGAAGGACCTGTTAGAACAGACGATGAGAAGTGCTCTGCATGATGGGACCTTCCCAGGAAGATCTGAAAGAAGAGAAGGCCAGCCTAGTGAAATAATGGAGGAAGAACATTTCATGTAGAAGGAACAGCAAAAAAAAGGCTGGAAAGACATAGTTGGAGACCCGTGAGGAGGGTGCCGCAGGAGTCCAGGGGAGAGAGGATGGTAGTCTAGCCTAAACTCATTGTGGTAGAGACCAAAATCAGCATACAGAATGGAGATATACTTTGAGAGTAAAATCACCTGGACTCGGGAATGGACTGGTTGTGTGGGATGAGGGAAAGGGAGGATACAAATCCTACATCTGAGTACCGGGTGAACGTTTTATAGGTAACAATTAGAAAAGGTGAGATTATCTAGTTGAGGCAAGAAAATCTAGACATAATAAATGGCATGATAGAAGATTTTTGAAATTGTTTCTCATAAAATACACGTAACACATTTTACCATCTTGACAATTTTTAAGTGTCACAGTTCAGTGGCATTAAATGCTTTTGCAAAGTCATGCAACCATCATCACCACCCATCTCTAGAACTCTCTTCACCTTGCGAAATTGAAACTCTGTCCTCATTAAGTGGTAACTCCCCATCCCCCACCTCTTCCCAACCCCTGGAGACCACCATTCTACTCTCTGTCCCTATGAATTTGATTGTTCTAGGAAACTCACAGAAATGGAATCACACAGTATTCTTTTGTGTCTGGCTCATTTCACTGAGCATAATATCCTCAAGATTCATCCATGTTGTAGCAGGTGTCCGAATTCCCTTGAGAAGAGGATATTTTTACGAGGGGGCCAAGGAAGGACTAATGGAACCTGAATCAAGGTCTATCCGGGCCTCACACTGAAAGAGGCAGAGAAGACCTGTGCTCGGCAAAGCTCTCTCATGGGGCAATAACTGAAAGAGGATGGGGTTAGTTTGTAACTCTTAGGACCAGGGAGGAAAATTGATAAACACCCCCAGGTACCCACAGCAATTTCCCCTAAGACATAGTGAGTAAAGTGAAGATCATCCAAAGACTTTCCCACCCTGAAACATCCAAGTTTCTTGGGTCACTGGCACTGGGGCGCGACCCTGTGGAAACCCACAGGATTTGCTTTAGCCTCCCCCTCATGGAACATGAAGCCAGACCGAGACAATAGCAAAGGTGAAGAAAAATCAACTTCTATACAAGTTTTCCCCACAAAGCTTTCACATAGCACTCTGTAATTTCCAAGCTTATATTTTCAATTCAATCATTTTTCAAGAAAATGGAGGTTATCAAAATGATTGTTATTATCCACAACATTTGGTAACAGAAAAACAACAGGGCCATGTCTCATGTGAGTCTCTGCTACTATCTGGCATCAGCTCTCAAACAATTTCTATCACTTCTATCACTTCTTGAATTCACCCAGGAGGAGCTTATTGACAACAGCTACTCCCCACAAAATGGAAATTCTTAATCTCCAAATACTGGATAAAGAAAGAAATTGCAGAAGACTTTGAAAAGGAAGCTAATAATTTAGGGTGGCATGATGGGTTGGCTATTTTTCTGCTATTCTATGTATTTGATTCCTAATCTCACAGAGATCCATAGTTCAGACAAGAACCTTCCGGTATAAGAAGGTAAAGACAATGACATTATTTTGCAACTAAGTACAAGAAATTTTGTTAAGGATTTTATCTGCTTACTCACAATGGGTATATTACATTTAATGTTATGTCTGCTACAGATTCTAAAGAGTTCTATGCCTTAAAGCACAACAGGTCCTGAACAAGAAGAGAAGGCAAAGTAATAATATCAAGGTCTTTACAATCTACAGCAGATATAACAGCAAATGTAGCATAATTAAGCTAAAATAAAATCAGTACTCCCCTTCATTAACATTCTACTTCACAAACTTGAGAATATTACCCATGAATATCTAATTGCAGTTACCCCTCATGAAGTTCTATTTTGAAACCTTTGTCAAACTGAAATTGAGCTCCCTGATCACATCAGTGAACAGAATTATTTCAGGAATAAAGGATTCTTGTCTTAAATCATTAAGACATTGCCTTTATGTCCCAGCATACTTTTAGCAGCTCCTGCAATCGCTGTGCCCTGGAAGTCATAATGAATTGCAGGGTTCAACATCATTTTAGGAAAAGCCAAGGGTCAGCAATACAACAAAGTGTCAGAAACTCAAATTAATTGAACTGACCAATTTATGAAGCATGCTATTTTGAAAATGTGCTACATGAGCAGCATGGTCTAGTCTTAAGAGGTGGGGACCAACAGTCACAAATTCAAAGCTGATGTTTTGATCCTTTTGCCAACTAGCCATGTCATTCTATGAGTCCCCAAACTTCTTCCCAGCTGCAGTTCCTCTTCTAATAATAGTTCTTTTCCTAAGTCCTAGGCTTATGGAGCAGACAAAACAAAAGAGGGTAGGTGTGGAGTGCTTTTAAAATCAGAAATTAGTAAACCTATAAGGTATTATTAAGTAAAAAATAACTACTGGGTAAAAAAATCATCAAGTAGAAGTCTACAGAGATACAGATATAAATCCAGAGGCTCTGTTTCAGTCTAGAGACAATTTTCAACGGGTGGAGTTCGGAGATATGAATTCTGTTCTAGGAAGGTCTTGGTGACTACAAGAGTCCTGACATGGAAGTGAGCATCTCCGTGTAGATCAGCCTTCCAGAGCGTATCACGCCTCCCGTGTAGCTTCACAAGAGGGATTTCCAGCAAGAGGTTCTGAAAAAGCAGACCGTATGCAACTCTGATGGAGAAGGTCTGTAAGAGGCCAGAGGACAGTGAGATAACCTGGAAGCTTCTGGCTACTGAGCTCAAACAAGGCAGAAGAAATCTCTTCTTTCCCGAGGGAAATATTTAGAGGGAAGTTTTTCCAGTCATTGCGGACTATAATAATTGCATCTGACATTTTAGAAGCACGACTCAATAAGTGAAACATGTAAATGTAAATGACTTGCAGCAAGAAACATAAATGGGCATACATTCAAAGACCAATTGCTCCTCTTCTGAGAAAATATGCCTCCAAAGTTTCTCACAGTTGCAAGTTAAAAAAAAAAAAAGTTCTGTAATATACCACGAATTTAGAGTTGGGGAATTTTTTTTAAATATAGTGCTATGAATTACAGAAAATAAAATCTCTAAATTCAGTTGCATTGAGTAATTTATGTAATAAGACAACAACGTATTTCTCTACTACACGCAGAGTAAAATTCAACAACTGAAGTTCAATCGGTGACCACTGTTTACTAATAATAAAAGCATGTGATACTAGGACATTAATATTAGTATCTGAAGCAGAATACTATTTTTTAGAAGATTTATTTATTTATTTGAGGGGAGGGGCAGAGGGAGAGAAAGAATCTCAAGCAGACTCCCTGGTGAGCATGGAGCAATGCGGGGCTCGATCCCATGACCCTGAGAGCATGACCTGAAGTGAAATCAAGAGCTGGACGCTCAACTGACTGAGCCACCCAGGTGCCCTGAAGCACTGTATTCTTTTTTAAAAATTAAGTATGTCATGGTAAATGAACTGTCCATAACACCACACCATATGTGATCATACATTCTGGTTCCATATACCTGTTTATAAGCTATCCACAAAAGAAAGAAAGAGAAAGAGGGAGAGAAAGGGAGAGGGAGGGAGGGAGCGAAAAGTAAGCAAGGAAGCTTTCTATTTGATACTTCCATACAATTATGATTAGTCCAAACCTCGTATTTACCACTTGATAGTTATGAACAAATTATGTAACGTCTTCAAGCCTCAGGGTCTTAATCCGCAGTAGAACAGAGATAGGAAAGATACCTACCTCGTACAATTGTGAGGACTAAGTAAGTTACTCCATATAAAAGACTTGGCTCAGTGCCAGGTACCTGTAAGTACTCAATCATTCTTATTGTTTCTATGTCAGATGCTTACTATACAGCAATTACTCTCCCGGTTTTGAATTCTATTGATATCACTAAGAATAGTTGAAAAGTTTTTATAAATATTTATTAGCCGCTCATTATTTCTATTTCTCTGGGAGGAACCCCTGAAATTTTATGAATATAAGCTACTTTTTTATTTTCAAAAGCACCCCCAAAAACTGTAATTGAGGTGGAAGAGTTCTAACAATAACAATATCAGAGAAGGGAGGCAGATGTAATTTTCACTCTCCTCCTGGTAGGAAGCTGGCAAATACGGAGGAAGGCGTCAAGCTGCCGCTGAGAGAGGCATGGTGCTGTGTAAGGCATCTGGTCATCTGCTTTAAAGTCCCTCACCACTGCACACAAAGAGGTTTTGTAAGTTGGCTGGTGTGTGTGTGTGTGTGTGTGTGTGTGTGTGTGTCGTTCAGAAATCACATAACTGCATTTTGAAACCAGAAAACATAAAACTTATTTAGAAGGTGGGAAAGAAAAATACGTAAGAAATGAATTCTGTTCCTAACCCAATGGAAGTGATAGACACATAACTATAATCTAAGACAGACTGTGCTGAGGATGATTTTAGAGATGCCAAGGAAAAGGTGATAATGGTGAGAGAAACTAGACTGACCCCGTACATTAGCCCTAAGGGAGAGAAGGCGGGCCGGGAGTGATCTCTGCTAGACTCTTAACCCTACGAATGCCAGGACCACCACCATCATCTCATTCACCACAGTATCCCCAGCACCTAGGACAGAGCCTGGTGGATGTAGGCACTGATAAATGTGTGTTGAATGAATGCCTTGGATAAATAATGCCTTCGAGATGATGAGCACAAGGAGTGCAAAGACAGCATTACCAGGAACTTCAATAGGAGAAAAGAAAAAAACAGATGCTAAATAAAGATGATGCTAGTTTGCAGCAGGGAGAAGGAGAAAGATAAAGAGTTTGGTCACTGATGCATGAGTTAGCCCATGTTTTTGCAGAACACAGAGTTAACAATAGCCTTCCACAGTGCAATCCCCGTAGTGTGGTTAAAGAACCCGGTTTAAACGGGATTAATACAATTACAGATACAGTCTGTATCTCTTATTTTAAAGACACTTTGCCCAGGGCTCAGTCACACTCAACTCTCCCTTTTCTGTCCACTAATATTTTACTACTCAATCGAGTTTGTCATTTCCCAATCTGGAAATTTCACTGCTCAAGCCTGTCTCTTGACTTAACTAAGTAAAAAATCTGACAGTCTCTGCACTATTTTATTTTATTAATCCATTAACTTCATCCACTGAAAGACTCATTCATTTCCTTAGTGTGAACCAGTCTCTCCATTTCATAGTATTTGGCCTAAAGCCAATATATGTCAGCTTTCAACATAGTCCTCTATACAAAACCTGGTCAATAACTATTAGAAATCTACATGAAAGATCAGGCTCTAGTTTTAACCTCGTCAGACATGTACTTCATGAGGCAATAGCATCTTTTCCCAGAAGAGAATTCCAACCGTCCATCTTCTCTACTCCTACCTATAAATGTGTCCTCAGTGGGCTACATAATGGTAATCAGGCTAACTTCCTCAAAGACATATTTTTGGAACACTCCCCACCCTCGTAGAGACTGACAGCCAGGACATTTACTCTGAAATGAAACTTAAGATCTGCTCTGCAAAGAATTTACCAAGACAGATATAAATCTGGAGCAGGAGTGGGTACTCCCAAAGAGAAGCCCTCTTTCTTTTTGCACTTGAACAAGCAGTGCATATCTTGCCCACCCTCAAGAGAAATCTGTCAGTTAGAACTCCCCCACCTAAGTATGTGGAGCTCAAAGTCAGCCCTCCTTACAGGAAAGAAGTCTTACAGCTAAAAAGTTCCACTGAATCACCAAAGAAATACATGCTGGCTACCCATTTCCAATCCAAACTGGTTTTTCATTCTTTATTCTTTTGTGCTTTTAATTATGGAAAATTCCAAACATATACAAAGATAGACATCCCTATGTGCCCAACACCCAGCTTCAAAAGTATTAATTCATGGCCAGTCTTGATCTTTACATACCCTAATTTACTTCCCCAATCCACAAAATTGTTTAGAAATTCCCAGATGTTATACTACTCCATCATTAAATTAGGTATGTTTCTGGGGCACCTGGGTGGCTCAGTCGTTAAGCATCTGCCTTCGGCTCAGGTCATGGTCCCCGTACCCTGGGATCGAGCCCCGCATCGGGCTCCCTGCTCCGCGGGAAGCCTGCTTCTCCCTCTCCCACTCCTCCTGCTTGTGTTCCCTCTCTCACTGTGTCTCTCTCTGTCAAATAAATAAACAAAATCTTTAAAAATAAATAATTAATTAATTAGGTATATTTCTCTAAAAGACAAATATGCCCCCTTTCAAACCATAACCCTAATAACTAAGTCCCAGCCCCCCAAAATCAACAATTCCTTGATATCATCATTCACTGTTCATATACTTGATTTATCCTATAAATGATCTTTTTAAAATTACCATTTGTTTATTTGAATCAGTACCAAAACAGTGAACATACATTATGACTGGTTGGTAAGTTTCTTGATTTCTTAGAGTCTATGGATTTTCTTTCTGCCTCTTTTCTCTTCCCTGCAATTTAATTTGTTGAAGAAATCACATTGTTCAGGAGAGTGTCTCAAAGTCTAGATTTTACTGACTGCCTCTCCATAGCATCACTTAACATATTCCTCTACCATCCACATTTCTTGTACATGGATAGATTTATTGAAAGCTTGGTCTGATACTGGTTCAATTTGGGGAGTCGAGGGCAATACCACTTCAAATATAGCGTGTATACTTCCATCAGGAGGGACATAATATCTGGCTGTCTCTCTTTTTACAAAGTTGATATCGATAATCACTGCCTAAATCAAGTAATTCATTAGGGTTGCATAAAGATGATACTCTCATTCAGTCATTCCTTCTTCATTTATTATCTGGAATATTCCTGTAAAGATAAGTTCCATCTCATTAAATATTTGATTATTCTCGGGCATATAAGAAAGGCAAGATAAATACTAATTTTTCCCTTTATTCACCAATTTTTTTAAAAAATTGAGTTTTGTATCTTATAAAAGTGATCCATGAGTTTTGGGATAGTTGGGGGGGAGTTGTTTATTAGGAATCCATGGGTTTAAACATATTCGATATGTTGAAATTCATTGCAGTTATTCTTTTTGATGTGTAAACTGTTCCAGCTTTATCCAGTAGGAGCCCATACGAGTTGGCTCCTGAGTCCTTTTGACATGACCCTACCCATCTTTGACATCTTCCTTGCTCTCTAGAATACCAAAATACTGTCAGTTCATTCTGTATACTTCTTACCTCTGACCAGGAATCAGCCATTTTTTTAAGAAGTCCTTTCATTATATTATTATTCTTTCATTTAAAGATGATATCTAGAAACAAGAACCTAGTGCTAGGGGTATTCATTGCTACTGAGTTGGTCACTGTTTCTGCAGTTTTTTTGGTGGAGAAAGGTAGTATTACACACAAACATACATATATATGTGCATGCATGTGGTAACATAAATACATGCACGTACATATACACGAAATACCTCATGAGTTCATAACGACCCTTCCAATTCGGAACTGGGACCACAGAGCTTTAGCTTAATCTCATTGATCTTATATCTCTTAACATCCATCCTCCATGCCAAAAATCCCAGTCCTCAATAGCACCAACATAATTACTAGTTTTCTTTATTGTATATCACACAAACAGTCTGATTTCAATGATATAATTGCTAAAAACGGTTTGAGATATTTTTGCAATTATTTTCATCCTTGGGGGCACATCCTTCTAAGGATGTGCAGATCACTGTGTTTTAAATCACTTGGGATGGTTCATCCCTGTGTGGTTACATTGCCAAAGGAATATACAATCAGAATTACCTATTTTATTTTACTACTGATTTGAGGGGATTATGCTTTAAAATTCAACTTTGTATTGTAATTATGTAAAATATGTACATGGTTCCAAAGGCAAATTGACAAAAGAGCATAATTCAATTCCCTCCCTCCCCAAAAGCTAACCTTTTTTAAATTTCATGTTTATCCTTCCATGTCCTAAAATATAAGTACATGTGTATATATTTATATTTATATCTCCCCTTTCTCAGTAAATGCTATCATACTATACACACTTTTCGCCACCTTACCTTTTTTTCTACTTAACATTATATCCCGTAGATCACGCCTCAGATAGATAGATAGATAGATAGATAGATAGATAGATAAATAGATAGATCATCTTTCTAATATCTTTTTTACAGCACCACAAAACTCCCTTCTGAAGATGTTCCACAGTTGATTCAAACAGTCCCCCAATTGATGGGCATGTGGGTTTTTTCCAATCCTTTACTACTACAAATAGTGGTATAAACAGTAACTTTGGTCATATATGTTTCCATACTTTTGTCATTTCCTACAAGTGGGGAGCCCTTCATTTTAAAATGTAAACAGAGAAATATATGTCACCAAAAATTCTGAAAGTAAAAAACAATGCAAGAAGTCTGCGAGGCATGAATATTAGAAACTGACTCCAGAGAAAGTGAAAATAGCTTAAAAACCTAACTGGTATCCTCAGAGGGAATCAAGAGGATACTGCACTCATAAAATAAGAATAAACTGCTTAAAAATGTGAGAAAATGAGAGAACAAGAGTGAAATACCCCCTGGAGGAAGTGTGAAATAAACTGCTCTTTCGTGATTGGTGTCCAACAAATACGTTGATTGATCACGGGATAGATGAGTAACCTGTTAATGTTTATGTGTGTGTATCTAACTATCTACCTATCTCATATTTTAATGTATAAACAGAAAAATATGGAAGTGATTGCCTCTGGGGGTGGTACTGGCATTGTGAAATCGTTTTCACGCCTACCTAGAATTTTTTCATAATAATATTTTAATTAAATATAAAATAAGAGAATGAATAAAGAAATGTGAGCTGGTATTGATAGGCTTTCACTTGCAAGATGTTTCCCAGAGCACTGAGGAACTGAACACTATTCTCATCTGCTGAAAACCTTCCAAAAGTAATGTTAACAGGTGATAATTTACTCTGATGTCCAAAACACAGTGTGACAAGCATGACTTACTTACAGCTAACACAGTCCTCCTTGGAGCTTCCTCAGCCTCCTTCTTCTGTCCATCACTCTCTTGTTCTTTTTTCCATTGAACTGGTCATAATAATAATAATTAAAGTACATTACTATCCATTATACGTTGTCTTTATTCTATGATCCCTTTTCTGTTCATAAAACTCAGGTGAGAGGAATATTTTACTTTTCTTTCACAGAAAGTGAAATGAGGTTGTTTAATTTGAAATGCAATTCCCAATAGATTTTTCTCTTATTTACCTGCCAACAATTACCAAGAAAATGATCTCTCTTTCTTGAACTCGATAAATATTATTGTCCTCCAAATGCCATTTTTTTCCCAACCTGAAAATCTACCTCTAACAAAGTCCTGTTTGTCCTCAAAGAAACCATTTTGTTCTATCACACTGGACAATGTTTGTTTGTGTATTTAATAATTCCACCCTTGTGATAATAGGTTTTATCTCCTTGATAAGTATATAAATGAGACTGATCGTTCGGAAGTTCTCAAGTTCTTTATAGATGGGAATTAACGTTAGAACATTTCAGCTACTCAGACACGATAATATTCAACTCACATACTTTGACAAATATGTTAATAACTTTATCCTTGAATTAATTCAAGACTCTTGGTTGCATTGCATTAATTCCTCGATTAGAGTGATCTGAATCCCAGCTAAGGTCTTTATAACTGTGCTACGGTGGACAAGTCACTTAACCTCCGTGAGACTCGGTTTCTTCCTCCACAAAATGGAGATAATAGCATCCGTTTCACAGACTTACATCCCGACCACCGTATCTAAAATGACATCTTCATCATTCTCTTTCCCCTTTGTCTGATCTCCTTTTCTTAATTATGGCATTTATTTTTGTCTGCTATCACTCTATTATACCTATTCTTTGTTTACTACCTGTCTCCCATACTAAACAGCAAATAAAGATTTTATTTATTTTTAGAGGGGAGGGGGAGGGGCAGAGGGAGAGAGAGAATCGCAAGCCGACTCACGCTAAGCATAGAGCCCACCGCAGGGCTCAGTCTCACGACCCTGAGATCACAACCTGAGCTGAAATCAAGAGTTGGACACAACCAACTGAGCCACCAGGTGACCCTAGACTGCAAGGTTTTCGAGGATAGAGCTCCACCTGTTTTTTTTTTTTTTTTTCACATCTCTATCTGCAGCCCCTAAAACAACGCTTAGCACATAGCACCTGTTCAATAAATGTTTCTAGAATGAATGGTTGAATGTAGAACATTGCTCAAAGATTAAAGTGAGATAATGTATATAAAACATTTGGTGCTTGGGCAAAAAGTAAGCACCTAATGAAATCATCTGCATCTACTGAGTTGATACTTTCTATTTTTCACCTAATATTAAAAGACAAGAGGAGCAATATCTCTAGAGATGAGGAAAAAGAATGTTGTGTCCTTCTGCTTTCTCCTTTTCATCACTAACTGTATGAGACCTTCTCTTAACAATGAGAAGCAAGGGGCACCTGGGTGGCTCAGTTGTTAGGCACCTGCCTTCAGCTCAGGTCATGATCCCAGGGTCCTGGGATCAAGGCCCGCGTCGGGCTCCCTGCTCGGCGGGAGGCCTGCTTCTCCCTCCCCCACCCCACCCCCGCTTGTGTTCCCTCTCTCACTGTCTCTCTCTCTTTCTGTCAATAAATAAATGAACAAACAAACAAACAATGAGAAGCAAGATGATGTACCTGAGCCATCTGTGGACAGAACTCCACAGTGACTATTTCAAGGAAGTTTAAAATAAACACATATAATAGTGATTACAAATAATAATAATTTATAAACACAGATAAAAATGTTACTATGTTCCTAGTAAAAAGCAGTAACAAATGTTTGTTATAAAATCAAAGTAGAGCATAATGTGGAGGGCAATTAAGTAAAAGGAAACTAATAAGTGAACTCTATGCTAAATCAGTCAGTTAGTGAAACAAAAAGCCACGTGGTTGTTCTCAAAGTATGCACTCCAGGGCACTACAGTGAACTCACAGGGCACCACGAGATATTTTGAATTTTTGAGGAAAACTAGCACCATCTGACAGACACTGCATGAGCTACTAGTCGAGACAGTTCACGGTGTCAACTGTCAACGTGAGATTGCATTATACACCTTTGATGATGTCGTCTCTTTACAAAGCTGGGTTTGGGGCAGTTGACGTGAGAAAACACAAGTATTACATGAAGACCAGTGTGGAACAGAACACGAGAGTGATGCTGTCCAGTCTGATATCAGGGTCCGTGAAGTGGCACAGTGCTCAACAGGTACGCACATTCCATCTCGAAGAATTAAAATAGTTCTGCTTTCAACCTCCGTGTGTGAACTTTTTTTAACAGTTACAATAGTTCGGACATAAATATTCATTAAACTGTCTGAACCTAACCACTTAATAAGCAGAACCATTAAGTTTATTTGTTTGGTTTATGCCTTGGGGCCTCAGGGAAAAAAATTACTGAAAACTAAGGGCTGCATGAATCAATGAGGTTTGGAAACCTCTGCTGGATAAGCTAGAGACAAACCACATGATCACATGATCGCAGAAAACAAAACTCATATAATCGGCCAAGACATCCTGATATATTGGGGAGATGTCCTGGAGGCCCACTGAGAGAAGAATATTGTCAAAGAAGAGATATTCCTGCAACCAGAGGGGCTTAAGCAATCTCCTCAGATGCGGAAGCCCAGTGTGAGATACAGTTCTCGGAGGGTGTTTGATCCCATGGGAACAACACCCACAGCTTGGGCCCTGCTTCCCTGTGGCCAAAGAAAGGAAGGAAAGGCATTTTGAACACACCATGTCAACTCTGAACCGTGAAGCTACCCTGTGCAGGACAGATGCAAGAGGCGGGACATGGGAAGGGGTCAATGGAGGAAGGCAGAGGAAGGAGGCTGGTAAGAAAGCTGGAAATTCAGCACTTCCTGTCATTGGTATTTTGCCCTCAACCACCTTCTCTAAGGTTTCATCTTAATAGATATAATATTGGCTTTTTAATTTGATATCTGCACATTTCCTGTCATAAGCTGATCCTAAAACTAGGTGATTTAGTGGTCTTAACCAAAAATCTAAGGTCTACGTTTCTTCATTAAAAGATACTCATCTAATCTATATGTAGATATACTGAACATCTCCCTTGCCACAGCCTGTCCTGACATTAAATCTTTTCCAATCTTTTTCTGTTTTTAATGATTTTAATAGAATCTCATTGGACCACGCGCAGGTGCATATGCCTGCATACTAAATAAGCCCCTTGCTTAATCTCTCATTCCTATTTTCAGATTCAACTCATTTCCCTCTGCCTAGTTTCTGTGCTATGCCGAGGCCTCACATGCTGTCTGTCAACTGCCCACTTCATCATGTTGCATTCTTTTAGGCTTCCGAAATACGGAAGCATTTCTACCACTTCTGTGTTTATCAGTTACACAGTTAAGTGGGTTCACTGGCTCCTCATCCCCATTTCCCTCCTCCACAGCACTGAGTTCCCCCTGACAGTCCCAACGAGGCCTTTATCAATCTGTGTCTTCAATTTCTCCTTACTCATCAGCTTTCCTCCAGTTGCTAGCCTTAAACACACGCACGCACACACGTGCGCGCACACACACACACATTCTCCCACCATTTTTAAACTTCAGGAGAACTGCAGACATAAGGAAATTCCTTGGCTGCATCTTTGCTCCAGCAGGAGAAGCTCTACCAAGATCACATGAAATGGCTTATTTTTAGGCAAGAGGAAGTAAGTGTAAGTAGGCTGAACTGCAACCATATCGAGTTGCTCTTCTCCACTTAGTTTTCTCTTCTGTTGGAGGCAGCAGGCCAGATTCAAATGCTAGCATCCCCATTGATTAACTGTGTCCCCTTGAGAAGGGCACAGAACCTTCCTGACTCCCACTGTCCTCATCTGTAAGATGGTGATGATGATATCGACAGTAAGTGATGGACAGACAGAACACAGTACACAGGAAGCATGATCATTCCCTTCCTCTTTCTTGTGTTGCTTACTCTCAACATCAATTAACTGCTAATCCGTTAAACACTGGAGTTAGTTGGATCATGTGATGGTCCTGAAACACCACAAGCAGAGACTCTAAAATACAAATCAGGTAACTTCGTTTTTATCATAAGCTAGATCTCATTGTTCCCCTAGCCATGCTTCCATGCTTCAGCACTACTATGGGCAAGCATTTTCACCAGGTAGGCTAAGAGAAATAAGCTAAATGAGCAAAATGGGCTTATTTGGACAAACACCCTTTCTTCTGAGCCCTGCTCTCCTCACACTGTGTCCACACACATCTTGAGAGCTCATCGTTGGGACGAGATCTGCAGAGAGCATGTGTGGTATTAAAAACACTCCCATTGGAGCCTGGAGGTGGCATGATGATGACATATTTGCTCAAGGTTCCTTTCCACTCTGTGATTCCATAACTCTTCCAAGACAACGTCAAAAATTCCAACGCTACTGAACAATTTTCCTACAGCAGTGTTATTTAAATACGGGACTTCGATTTACATGGAAAAGGTGGGATTGGGATTGTCCTCAGTCAAAACCAGAAAGAGAGGAAAACACCAGTCTGGAAATCAGGAACTCAGAATTGAAATCTGATCGGATCATCGGTCACTGGATCCAGAAAATGTGGGCTGAGCTCAGCAAACTTGTACATTTCATCTGAAGAGTGACATTCTGGTTCTAGGATAGGGTTGCAGCCTATCAGAGTGCCTGATCCAACAGCAGGTCATACACAAACATGGGAGAGCCGCTCCCTCTTCAGAAGTGCCCTGGGACCCTTGCCACTTTCAGCACTGCTTACCTCTGAGAAAGGGGGGGGGGGGTGGAGAACAATAACTAAAGAAAAAAGTAACAGAGATGGATTAGGATCGGTAGATTCTCCCTGCTCTCTATTCCAAAATAGTAACTTCAAATAACTGATCAGGGATGTGCCTTTGTGCACCAGAAACATCAGAAAAGGTCACAAAGGGGGGCTTAAAGATAATGATCCTCCATATCAATGATGCTGTTTTCCTTGGGGGCTCAGAAATTATCCAAACTTCTGGCTGCCACAGCCATCTTTCCCCCTAGATAGCACATACATTTCCTCCTCACATGCCCCACGGATTGCTTAATTAGCACTATCGTGGGCCCAAAATAAATAGGAGACTAGTCCTCAAATGTCTAAAGGCCCAGATTGTTTTAATATTCCAAGAGTAACCAAGGCAACCAGAGTTTAAGAAACAATATTACTGCCAATAAAATCTTCTGATTTGTTCGATTTTGTAAGACAGTCACTCTTTAAAACTGAAAAAAAAATGGTGCTAAGTTTCAACAACACTTGGAAAAATTCTCAGATTAACTTCCAGCTTTATAATCTAAGCCCACAACCAATAAAATCTTAATCATCATCAAGCATTTCACACATACACACACACACACACACACACACACACACACACACGCACATGCACGCACATTATATTTATATATCAGAGATACCCACACGTCGTAGGCACATATATGCCCAAGAGAATTTTCATAGAAATATTAATAATTTCCATAAAAAGGGACGCCTGCGTGGCTCAGTCGGTTAAGTGTCTGCCTTTGGCTCAGGTCATGATGCCAGAATCCCGGGATCGAGACCCACATCAGGCTCCTTGCTCAGCAGGGAGCCTGCTTCTCCCTCTGCCTGCCGCTCCCCCGCTTGTGTTCCCTCTCTAGCTGTCTCTCTCTCTCTGTGTCAAATAAATAAATAAAATCTTAAAAATAATAATAATAATAATTCCCATAAAAATCTTCACATATTCACATGCATGACACTTGCATAAAACATTTCAATTAATTACCTAATCCTGAAACACTTGGGTACTTGCATGATTCGGGAGAATTAATTAATGCAGCATTAAGGTGAGGACATAGTAAAGATTGTCTAATAAACCCTTCCTCAAAATGCTTCATGTTTGCAAAGCACTGAGGCTCAGTAAATGACCCAGAAGCCTGGCAGAAATGCTCCAATCTGTTCTGCACAACATCAGGCCTCTTCTGACTCTGTTTGATTTAGGCCAGGCGAGTCGCATGGGAGATCCTCAGGCTATAAGGAAAGATAGAGTGAGAGCACATGGCACTCTGCAGCCCCCAGAAGCCAATTCAAAAATAGACCTGTGTCCTTCCTCCTGAACAAATACTGGAACTGTGAGAGGCTGTGGCAAAATCAGTCTGGCAGAGGGGAAAGTAGATGAGTCAATGATGTCCCTTTTCCTAATAATAGCTACCATATTAATGTGCCAGCTCTGTGTACTCTACAGACTCTATCTGATACATTCTCCAAAACTCCCTGCAAAAGATGCATGAAAACTCCTTTAATCTGATGGGAACCTGGAGCTCAGAGAGATAGGCGCAGGGTCCTGAACCCTAGTTTTTGCAACTGCCCCCTTGCCTCTCCTTTGAAGGAACTAAGTTAGGAAATCTATACTATGTTAAGAGAGATTTTCATATTCCTAACTGATAGACATGAAGGGTTTCGAGAGCCTTGCCTGTCCACACACCCCATCTTACCACATGGAGCTTAGAGGACAGCGAGTTTCCAACTATTAAGCCACTCAGAGCCCTACAACGAGAGCTGGGCAGTTACAACAGGAATTGGGTAGTCAGAGCATTGAGGGCCATCAAAGGGTCCCACAGAGGAGATCTCAGGTAAGCAATTGCTACAACTTTCTCCACAACCACTCCATCCTTCAGTAGTGGACATTAGTGGTTGCATGCTACTTCTTTGTTTTGTCTTGTTTTGCTTTGTCTATCCAACCTTCTCTTTGGACGGGTAGGTAAGAGGTTAATTCTAGTTATGTTCGGTCTTGCTGGAACTCATGACCCCCACTTCCTATTACCAAAGCCAAAGTTGGAGCTCATCCACTCCCCGACCAGCCAGGGGCCAGGGCACGGGTGTGTAAGAGAGATAATGTCCTCCTAATGATCCAAGGTGTGTGGTCTTGGCTCTACCAGTCAGATACTCCAGCCCAGACTCTGACTGGAGCAAAATTGAAGGCATGGCCAGCCTTTATTCACTGCAGCTGCAGAAGTGTCTAGTGGCAGCCACATTTTTGTCTAGCAGTGACAAAGTTCTGACCATACCGCCCCTGCCAAAAGACGAGGGACTGTCTGTCAGGACCTGTGGTATATGTTTTTCAAATCTGGTTCTTCAGCTCCCATCCGTTTTGTGCCCTCCCCACACCCCAATAGTCCAATAGTCTTCACAAAGGCATTTTTCCACGTAAGGCAGCCAGCGTTGGTTTCTGTTGCTGGCATCAAGCAAATCACACACACATACCTCTACCCTGTGGCAGACTGCATTATTGTTCTTAAATATTGACCAAAATGTCCTTAAAGTTCCCCTCAGCTTGACCGAACTCTACGCAGGTTTCTTTCTGACTCTAGGCCCCTGACCTGCCATATCTGAGAAGCATTTATTTTAAAAACTTATAGCTGTAAATTCTATCTCTGCCCCCTTTGAGATGTGTAAACCTTTTTAAAATTCTCTTGCCAGTTTTGCAACCCAGGGATGGTTTCTCAAGGATCTGGGAGCCACCTCTTTGAAATGTCATCATCAAAGAAGAGAGGGCTCCTAGTTCCCGTCTCTGTGGGAGGGTAGAGAGTAGGAACCTAACTTAGGTGGGTGCCTTGCTCCAAATTTTAAAACTACCTCCTATCATGAAGATATGAGAAAATTTACTTTTCCTTTTGGGAAGGCCAAATAGCAAACACAGGGGTCATTGTGACCAATGACCAATGGTCAATGGCCAATGACCCCCACCCCCACCCTCCACTCCAGCTCTTAAAACCTCCCCTGCCCTTTGTTTCAGTAGAGTTGAGAGCAGACTCTGTTCAGGTCTCTCTCTTCTATTGCAGTGTCCTTGAATCAAGTCTTCCCTGCCTCTTTAACTTTGTCCAATGTAAATTTGGCTTTGACAATATTCACTGCTCCTCCCTGAGAGAGGACCATCATATTCCTCACCTACACCCCTGATACCGGGTTTGGCCCAGGGACTTGCTCTGGCCAATGAAAAGTAAGCTGAAGAGATATGCCGCTTCCAGGCCAAAGCTGTGGGATCTAGCATAGAGTTTGCCTGGTTCCCTCTTCCCCACACAGAAGCCAATCCATCTACCTGAACTCTCAAGTGAAGACAACAGGAACACAATCACAGCTGACCCACTGTGTGCACATGCACCACGCACAAGAAATACATTTTGGCAGTTGTGAGCCACTGAAGTATTGGTATCAGTTGTTACCACAGCACAACTAGCAGGGTTAACTAATCCCATGCCTTTTATGGCATTTGGCACTACAGAAGGGAAGCTCTGAAATGAACCTAGCGTCTCCTGGAAACCCGCCCTCTGACACTGCCTTCTGGAAACTAGTAGTGAGCTTCAGAAGTCCTCCTGGTCAAGCCATCCCACAGGGCACACTGGGTAAACCATGGGGCTTTAAAAGCAGCATGTGTACTGCACCTAAAGAGGTAAGCTGGTAGAAATAAGGGGCCAACAGAGACCTTTGGACGATCCCAGGTGATGTTTCAAGGAGGCCTTTTTTCAGTGTTATTCAAAATACTGTGCTCACACTCCTCCTAAAATATATACGCACTCCCTTTCCATATTTTTTACTTGTCAGCCCAAAGTTTTAAATTTTAAAAGTTAATTTTTTGTTAATAGAAGATACGAAATGTTAAATATTTTATGAGACAAAATAAGATGGAGACCAACTTTAACAGAAAGCAGTATTTCGTGACATGCTTTGGTAAAATAGATTTTAACTATCATATTGAAAACTGCACTGAATCCAAAAGGAACCACATGAAATATGTATTTGCAGTCTTATCCGATGTATCTTTAAAACTCTGTGAGTCCTGGAAAACATAGATGTTAGTTTTAAAAGAACTGGCACCATTAACTTCCGCTGCAAGGCTCAGCTTCATCCTTATCAGAGATAGATGTAAGATACCGAAAGGCAAGAAACTTACCAGGTTTAAGTTTCCTTGATTAATCATTAAAGGAGCTCTCCTCCAAAACTCATATTTATCAGCATATCTTTTTTTGGTGCATGAGGTATTTCTAATCCTGGGACAAATATACCATATTAACACTTCAGATCAGTGAAGAGTAGGTCTTTATTTGTAAAGTGAGGGAAGAAATGTGCAAAGCAGACAGTTTCTCAAGCAGTTTTAGAAAAGAACCAATGTAGAAGTGGAGAATCGTGAAAGCAGCATTTTACTGCAAATCCTTAAGCCTATCCATGCATGAAAGTGTGCAAGCCCTGTTTGAAGAAAATGTTTTATATACAGATAAAACACAGTTGGGGGTGTGTGTGTGTGACAAAGAAGCAGATGAGCAGGCTATTTCTCATAGATGCTCTCTGCACTCACAAAACAAGGCTGAGCAGAAAGCCTACTCCCATTTGCAGTGACTCTTCCCCAAGACCAGGGGACAACTCCTCACTGCTATGGTATCTGCACAGCTCCAATAAAACACCAGGAACCATTCCTGGAGCACCACTGGGGGACTGAGAATTGCATTCCCCAGAATGCAAATCATATATCTGCCAACACAACCATAAAATTTTTTCCCAGTTTTATACATATTTAAGAATTCATGGGTAATATATCTAAACTCTTCTCCTAAAAAGAACCCTGCTAGCAACTACACTTTTGAATAAAGAACTGTCAGCACTGGAAGATTCAGAACTTCTGCTGAGAAGAATTTGCCACAACAGAATGATCTAAGTACATCATGTCATGCAGGAGTAGTTTAATAATGATATATTCCTAGCCTGGGGGGAGAAAGAGGATTTTTATTAAGGCATGGGTACATTAAATATCATTACAAATTAATCCTCTACCATTATTTCGATGGCATTTTCTGAACAGAGCACTATAGTTCAATACCAAATAAATTTCCTTGGTGCCTACCAAGGAAAATACTGCATACTGGGATGGTTTAAAAAAAATTCTCTCAGAAAGACTTACATACCAAAATGCGTGGAAAATGGCACAGAAAAAAAATATCGTGCTTATATGCCCACTGCCCTATGAAAGCAACAAGCTACTCCAAATACAAAAGAGCAACTCTATAAAATCAATATCTCTCCTCCTTTCTTAAGAACTGGTGACTGTGATGATTCTAGTCTTATTAGAAGTTTGAGATCAGATCCCAAAATAAGGTTTTATATATATTAACATCAGATCACTTGGGGGACCTCTTGGGTGAGTAATTTAGTAGCTATGATGATTTTATCATGCATTTCTTTTGGGAAGGGGGTGTGGTAGGACAAAAAAGTCTTATTACATTTTACATGGAAAAACATTAATAATAATCAGACATAATGGTTAATTAGCATATCAAACATAAACTAAACAACATAATCCCAACACGAAATTTGAAAAAGAACTGCCAGATAACAAAATGCAAAGCCTTTCATCTTAACTGTGATAAATTTTTAATGGGTGAGAACTCTTTGTATCGCAATCAACTTTGATTTGATAAAGCTAAGCCACGTAGTACAACAATCATAAGTCAAACAGAATTCTTTATACCACATTCTATCTCATTTTCCATTATATTATGCATTTGAATTCCTTCAAATACTACCTCTGTGATCTATTCCCTACCTCTCCTCTGAGCTTCCAGACGTAAAATTCTAGTACTGGATAAAAAGGTCCATATAGCCATTTTTCTTGCATTTCCAAACCAAAAGGTCCAAAACCAACTGAAATTCTTTGCCCACAACTTTCTTTTTCTTCCTGTATTCAGTAGCACCATCCCTACCTATTTACCTTCTTAGGATCCTCTTCACTCATCTTCACACTCTATATCCAAACATTTGACAAGTGCCCTCAGGTTTGCACATGCTCAACCATTTGATTCAACAATTCAATTCCTTCTTTTATGTTCCCAATACTCCAAAAAAGACCCCCTTTTGTCTTTTTACCTTCTGTCATATCATTAAATGGATGTTGGAATTTATGAATCCATTCTCCACATCTCTAAAATTTTCTATCATTTCTTCCACATCTTTATCTCTGCTGCATTCCAGGGAAATTCCTTAGGTTGAGCTTCCAAATCACTGGTTTACTACTCAGATGTTTCTAGGCTGTTATTTAGCCTATTGGCTGTTTTCATTTTAAGAATTTTAGTATTTCCAAGGTTTCTTATAACACTTGCTTTGGTCTTATAAATGTGGAGATATTTATCACCCTGAAGATACTAAATATTCTCATTTTAAAGTCTTTTTCAGACTATTCTATTGTCTCTATTTCCTTGGGAGCAAATCCCTACGTGTGTTAAGTGATTTTGATCTCTTTAATGATGGTGCCCTTCGTAATTCCCTAGTGGCTTTCTCTTTCATGTGAGAAAATTTTCCCTTGTGCTATTACGCTTAAACCCATCTGCTTTTTCCTTCAACCAGAGACATGCATTTTTTGGTTTTATAATCTTCTCTTTTACATATTTGTCTGAGTTTTGTATGGGAAGAAGAGATTTCAATATATCTCCATCAGTCTTGAACTAAAGGTTTTTATCACCTGTTTGGGGGATTTTGACAATAACCTCCTAACCCATCTCTCCTCCCCAGCCTTTCAAGTCACATGGCAACCACTGCCATCTTTAACAGCTCTTCTAAGAACCCAGTGTTTGCGTTCATTGTTATTTTTCTACCTAAAGTCTACTTCAATTAAAAAAAAAAAGTGTTGTAAAATGTGCTTCTAGATCCTTCACTCTCAAGAGAAAAAAAGTACTCTAGAGTAGGAATCTTAGCAAAGACCATATAAGGTAAAACCCCTAATTTTAGCCCCATATCCTTTTCTAACTTACCTCCCCACTCCATCTCTTCATAATCACCACCCTCTAACCATCCCAACTACTCAGAGAATCTATGCAATTTCACATTTCCCTGCCTTTGCTGTGGTTTCACTTCACTTCCATGTCCCATTCACTTGCCAAGATCCAGATAAAATCCTGCTATCTCCTCTATGAAACTTTCCATATGTTATGGACGTTTCATGATCAGGACCTACCTAAGATAGTACCCATATCCCTATCAGTGTACTTATCTGATTCTGTATTAATAATGCATTAGAATTCCCAACTAGGGGCGCCTAGGTGGCTCATCAGGTAAGCAGCCAGCTCTTGATTTCAGCTCAGGTCATGATCTCAGGGTCATGAGATCAAGCCCCACCTTGCGCTCCAAGTTCAGTGGGGAGTCTTCTTCAGGAGTCTCCCTCTCCCTCTACCTCTGCCCCTACCCCACTCTCTCTCTAAAATAAATAAATAAATCTTTTTTTAAAAAGGTCAAGTTGGCTTGGTTAAGTGTCCAACTCTTGATTTAAGCTCAGGTCATCACAGGGTCATGGGATCAAGCCCTGTGTCAGTTCCATGCTGGACATGGAGCTTGCTTAACATTCTCTCTCTCCCTCTCCCTCTGCCCCTCCCCTCCCCAGTCTCTCTCTGGAAAAAAAAAATGATAATAATAATCCCCATCTAGGCCACAACTTCTTGAGAACAAAAGTTTCTCAGTATTTCTTTCCTTATTTCAAGCAGCACCTAGCACAATGGTCAGCATATAACAGGCACTCAAGAACCTTTTTAAAATGAAAGGTGACCCTTATTCCAGTGACTAGAAATGCTATTTAGCAAATATATATTTATAAAATTAAATTCAAGGAATTAAGGAACTGAAGGAAGTGAAGACATTCCAACTAGGATTCCGTATCATAGCTTTAGACTGGAGGAAAAATAAATTTCTTCTTTTTAACATTCTGAATGTGTACCAGCCCCAAGTACCACCTCCCTTTCTAAAAAAGCCCACAGTCATAGCCCAGTCTTCTGGGCTCTCTCGCATGCCTGCATGCCTCTTTCATTGTATTTACCACCCTAAAGTGCAACTGCCCGTGTATCTGTCTACACCACTAGATTATATCCCCTCTGAGAGGAGAAACCAGATAGAGTGTTTATCAGAGAATAAATAAAAGTGTCTTGGCTAAATAAATGCTTAAATACCCCATCTTCCCTTATTTGTCCTCAGAACAGCCTCGAGCTGTAAGAAAAGCTGTTATTATTCTCATTTCCAATAGATAAACCAGAGTAAATGGAAGTTAAATGAACTCCTGGTCACAGGGGAAGGGAACCTGGTAGCAGAATTTAGGGCTTCTTGAAATAAATCGCCACCTTTCTTTTTACTCCTATATAATAGGAAGCATCCATGATCAGAAATATACAAATGGGACAACTTGGATCTCTTTACATAAAGGAAACCACCCTCACAATAATGTAGTGAAAAAAACCAACCTTTAAATAACCTACAGAGTTCTGTTTCATCCATTCACTCAATACAAAGAACTTCTAGAACATAACTAATATTATAAACAAAGTAGCTTCCACACACTGGTCAGCACAGCATAACCATTTCTAGGTGCCCAGGGCAACCATGTTAATTTAACCTGTTCAGAAGAACTTTAAAAAGCTATAAACATCACCAGATTTAGTGTATGTTAATTTCTACCAATTCAGCATTTTCATTACATGCAATACCCTCTCCTACGAACTAAAACCTCACATAAATATATAGATTTTAAGTTATTATTTCTCTTATTATTCATTTCATTTGCTATTTATTGAGTGTTTACTACACGCCAGGCATGTTACTAAGAGCTACGTAAATTATCTCATTTACTCCTCATAAAAATACCATGAATTAGGTACTATCACTGCTGCATTTTAAAGATGAGAACTGGGGCTCAGAGATATGAAGTAATATGTCCAAGGTCATGCAGCTAAGAAGAGAGGGAGGTAGGAATAGCTCCTAGTCCTTTCTGGTGTCATAGTCCTGGCTCCTCCCCACTATGGACACTGACCCCCATTAGTGTCCACTGGAAGAATATATTTGGTCAGATATTCTCATAAGTTTGACATTATCATCATGCTGAACTGTATGAAATTGCTATTTTTGTAGACTACAAATGGTAAAGTGGTTCAACCTAACAGAATGAACTTAAGATCTTCTATCTGTAGCTTTGGCTTCCTTAAAAATGGATTATTTTCTTTTTCTTTTGTATAGTATATGCATTTAATGACTCCTGACATTCTGCCTTTACTCCCTCACCTCCCACCCACTGTCCTCTCAAAGCAGCCTGGCTCACTTCTCTGAAATCATTCTCAGCAATGGTCCCGGTGACCCTCTAATTACTAGTCTCTCGGTCCTCATCCTACTTGATCTCTCCCCAACTTTTGCTAATACTGCCTCTTCCACTCCGATGTTCTCTCTGGGATTCGTCAATGCTAAACTTTCCTGGTTCTCTCCCTACCTCTATGACTGTTCCTCTGCAAGCCTTCCTTCTTTCTCTGTCCTACTCACAGGTCTCTTCCTTGGCCCTTCCTTCCAGGAGTTCAAGCTTCTGATTTTTCTTCTTGCTCTGCTCTTCCCAGTATATTCCCAGGACGTGCCGCATCAAAATACTCAAAGCCATGTTAGCTTTTTCTCCTCAAACCCATTCCTTTTTTGCCCTTAGATCCATTCCATCTCCCAAATGAAAATCACCCTGCCATTTTGAAATCCCTTCCCAAACTTATTCTGCAGCCCCACCTCCTCTGACTTCTTGAATGCAGCCAGGTCATCATGGCGGTGCACCAGAGTCCTCACCTGGAAGACCCATGGCTTTCATGCCTTTATATATATTGTTTCCTTCACTTGATAGAGCCCTTAACCTTCAGATTTCCACTGTCTTTGTGAAGCTTTCTCTACTCTTCCTAAGACTATTCAGTTCCTCCTCAGTGCTCCCAAAGCACTTTGTACATACCAGTAATTTACAATATTTACCACACTGATACCATGGTAACTCTGTACGGGCCTGTCCCTCCTCATTCCTGTGCTTGTCTTCATCTTTCCTTAAAGAAAGGGACTGGCTTATATTCTCCATTCTACCTCATGTAACACCGAACAAGTGCCAGGCTCATTGTAGGTCTTCAAAAATGTCTGTTTTATTTAACTGATCCATCTGTCTGGTCAGGTTTGTATACAAACCTTTCAACACTGATAATTCATTATGTAAGACACACACACACACACACACACACACACACACGTAATTAACATTTTAATTTTTTTTCCTCCTGATATAAATACATTATCACAATATACAACCCTTTCAGGTTCCTGTAGGGAGAAGGTCGCTTCCACTGAACAAAGAAAACAGATTCTCTTGAGAACACCTATCAGTTTTGCAAGTCAGCCAACTGCTCACTTCTGCTTTCTTAAATCCTACTTTAAAAGTCCAAAATGACAAATTATCTCACAGGTCCCTGGGCAAATACTTCGTTGCTTTTTGAAATGTCAATGCTGATGCCTATGCCTCCTCAGTTTTGCCTCATTTTAAACCAACAGAAATATCTCTTCCTGCCAGCCTACATTTTGTTTTATAAAACTTTTCTTCCCCTTTGTTATTTTTCAGGATACAATTTCTCTGATAAACTACCCCTAATTTCTAAACTTTGGGAGTTAAAATATCAATAATTTCATTACCCCATTGAAGGCCAGGAAGAAGAAATTGAGTCCCAAGTAAGATGGCCATAAAAGTGAAAACTGGAGGGGCACCTGGGTGGCTCAGTCGGTTGAGCATCTGACTCTTGATTTTGGCTCAGATCATGATCTCGGGGTCATGGGAATGAGCCCATTTTGGGCTCCATGCTGGGTGTGGAGCTTGCTTGAGGTTCTCTCTCTCCCTCTCCATCTGACCCTCCCCCTGCTCACCTTCTCTCTCTCTCTCGAAAATAAAAAAATAATACATTTTTTAAAAAGTGAAAACTGGAAAAATCATAGCTAAAGATTTTTCCAGTAATAACATTTACTAAATGGCATCAACTACTAAAGAAATGAGAAAGTAGGTCAGCAATTAAAACCATTATTATCACATTTTAATCTTCATCAAAGTAAATGTCACTATCCTTGTTTAACAGATCAATAAACTAAGGTTCAGAGAGGGTTAATAATTGCCCAAGGTTACCCAGATAATAAATGTTAGTCCCTTGCCATATGGTGGAATGACCTGAAGTAATTTTCTCAGGAAAAACTGACCTGCCTGAAGGTTACTGCTTTCTGCTCACTGACATATGGTTCCTGGTCAATCACCATTGTTACCATAAGGGAACAGCAATCCTATCCTCCGCATGCATTTATGCTATGCACCCTACTAAGAGCCTTCATCCCTTGTTTCATTTAATCACTGAATGAGTTATATATGAGGTAGAGCAGAGTTATGGCCTTACAGATGAGGAAATGAAGCTCAGGACCTGAAGTTCAGAAACAAACCCAACATCTCCCAGTTAGAGGAACAGAGTAAATGTATTCTCAAAGTCAACTCTACTGTCTCAACATGGCCAATGCTGCCCTAAATCTGCAGGATCTTGCCTGAGACTATCACCAGGAACTTGGCTCTACTCTTCTGAAATTCAGTTATAATAAGTCATATTCAATCCTATTGGTCTTCAAGATGTTCTGAAACATACCCTTCTATCATGCCATTTAATCAAAGAGCCATGCACATTTCCCTCTTTAAATTTCACATTGTGAGCGCCTGGGTGGCTCAGTTGGTTAGACAACTGCCTTCGGCTCAGGTCATGATCCTGGAGTCCTGGGATCGAGTCCCGCGTCGGGCTCCTTGCTCGGCGGGGAGTCTGCTTCTCCCTCTGACCCTCTCCCCTCTCATGCTCTCTTTCTCTCTCATTCTCTCTCGGATAAATAAATAAAATCTTTAAAAAAATAAAATAAAATAAATTTCACATTGCAATGCTTGTCCTCATCAAGCCACCTTTGGGTTTTCAGCCACTGTTTACACTGAGGGTCACTCTAAGAAACAGAAGGGTACAGTTGTAAAGCACTCATGCTCTGAAACCAGGCTGCTGGGTTCCAATCCCAGGTCTGCCATTCACTATGTGATTTAGGCAAGTCACTTAAACTCTCCGTGCCTCAATTTACCCGACTGTAAAATGAGGAAGATGGCCCTACCTATCTCAAAGGGCTTCCGTGATTCTATAGTGAATTAATACCTATAGAGTGCTTAGAATAGTCCTGCCTATATAATAAAACCCAATAAATATTAGATATTTCACAGATGGTTAGAAGAGTCCATATTGTGAGAAGAGAGACATAAAAGGAAAATCACAGGGCACCTGGGTGGCTCAGACAGTTGAGTGTCTGACTCTTGGTTTCAGGTCAGGTCATGATCTCAGGGTTGTGAGATCGAGCCCCACATAGCGTGGAGCCTGCTTGAGATTCTTTCTCTCCCTCTCCCTCTACCTCTGCCCCTCCCCCTGCTTGTGCTCTCTCCCTCTCTCTAAAGCCTGATGCTTTCGGAGGTCACTGTCTTAGTCTGCTCAGGCTGCTATATCAAAATACCACAGACTAGGCGGCTTAAGCAACAGAAATTTACTTTCTCAGAGTCTGGAATCTGAAAGTCCAAGAACAACGTGCCAGCAGGGTTGGTGTTTGGAGAGTTCTCACCAAAGAGAAGAAATCAGTGTGTGAACACAGGGAGGAAGGGTTTGAGCTCTCTTGTGTCTTCCTTTAAAAGCACACTAATACTATCAGATCAGGGGTCCACCCTACGCCTCATTTAAACTTAATTACTTCCTTGGAGCCCCCATCTGCAAATATAGCCACACTGGGAGCTGGGCTCCAACTTAGGAATTCTGCCTTGGGGGGCAGGGCAAAAATTTTCAGTCCATAACAGTCACCAAAAAAGTAACTTTGGGGTTTGACTAAAAGGAGGTCCCCGGTGAGCTTAAAAATAAGTTTTCATGACTCTGACTTATTCAGCCAACAATGCAGCATGTTTATAATTCCTCTCTTTTTATTCAGGGAAACATTTTTGGAAGATTAAACGGAATCCTGTTTCATTTATTGTGACAGAAAAATAGTATGATAAATTACAGACTAAGATAAAATAACTGTACTTATGTTGTTGGCCATGGAAGATAGAAGTACTTGGTATATACAGAAATCTTTTTTCTATTATCAGTTTTTCATTATTAAAAATTACTGCCATTCTTAGCCTTTAAAAAAAAAGTCCTTAGCCTTTTTTCAAAGAAAAACTGGCCAGAATAGCATGGACATGAATTTTCATTGTATAAATTATCCCAATCAAAATTTGTATTAACCTCTGACATCTTCATCCTCCCCTTGTACCAAATCTAGGGCTAATTAATACCTACTTAAGTATTCAATTTTTGCCCTAGAGACCAAGATAAACTTGTCCACAAGACAAGAATATATTTGCTCAATAGTGAAGCTCAATAGTGAAGCTCAATGAGGAGAGAATCTCTATTTTTATTTCATAAAATATTTTGTATAAAATTTAACTATAGCAAAGAAAATTTGGAGACTGTACAAAGGGGAAAAGATTTATGATATCACCTCTATTAGGTAATAGTTGCTATCATTCTTTAGGCTTTTCCTTCAAGTTTTTTCTTCCATGCATATTTTTATAAAACTTTAATTATGGTGTACACATAATTTATATTGTTTTTCTCAATTAATACTTCTACTGGTACACAGTCATGGATACACATGTAAGTAATACACATGTGCTGACTACACAATATATAACTGAAATACTATTTTAACCATTTCCATGGTGGTGGCCATTAATATTGCTTCTAGTCCCATCATAATTTTGTGATGGACATAATTGTGATGGAAATTTCCTACACGTATCTTTTTTTTTATCTTCGTATTATTTCCTTAGGTTCAAAGTGTAGACCTTCACCAGAAATCTATTTGTTTTACCAGCTAATTTTTTTAAAACTCAAAATACACCATTGAAATTCTACCAGTTTGGCTGCTAGTGAAACTAGTTGTCAGATGTCAGTAATCAGAAGTCTTCAAAGAATTAGTTATCTTCAGATAACATGTCTTAATCTCCACAGGATTGATTCAGTCATTCTCAGACATCTTAAGAGAAAATACACATTAAATTGCATGTATAAGCATTATTTAGCTACTGGTGAATAATCTTTGCAAATCTTCATGGAAATTTGCCAGATTCTTCAAATCCCTGTAACTATAAAATATAAAGTAGTACAGGGTGCTTGGGTGGCTCAGTCAGTTAATCAAGTGCCTGACTCTTGATTTCAGCTCAGGTCATAATCTCAGGGTCCTAGGATCAAGCTCCACTTCGGGCTCTGTGCTCAGGAGTCTGCCTGAGGATTCTAACCCTCTCCCTCTACCCCTCCCTCTGCTGGTGCTCACTCTCTCTCTCTAAAATCAATAAATATGAATGGATAAAAAAGATGCGGTCTGTATGTACAATGGAATATTACTCAGCCATCAGAAAGGATGAATACCCAACTTTTGCACCAACATGGATGGGACTGGAGGAGATGATGCTAAGTGAAATAAGTCAAGCAGAGAAAGTCAGTTATCATATGGTTTCACTTATTTGTGGAACATGAGGAATAGCACGGAGGACATCAGGAGAAGGAAGGGAAAAATGAAGGGGGGGAAATCGGAGGGGGAGATGAACCACGAGAGACGATGGACTCTGAGAGACAAACTGAGGGTTCTAGAGGGGAGGGGGTGGGGGATGGGTTAGCCTGGTGATGGGTACTAAGGAGGGCACGTACTGCATGGAGCACTGGGTGTTATACGCAAACAGTGAATCATGGAACACTACAGCAAAAACTAATGATGTAATGTATGGTGACTGACATAACATAATAAAATAAAGTTACTTTCACAACTTAAAAATAAATAAATATTATATATATACATATATGAAGTTGTACATTGTATTCTATCTGGACGTAATAAAAAGCTGTCTTTATGGTGAGGAGTAGATGATTTTTTAAAAAAAAAATAGCATACATTATATATTCTTTAATTGACCCAAATAAGAGATTTGCTTTTCAAAAATAAGACTAGGGTGCCGACATGGGGTACTGCTTTTGCTCCACTCCTCCCTGATGCCCTGCCAGGTTTGGGACACAGAGATGGGCTTTCCTCACCTAGACAGACCTACACCTCTTACCACGAATGCAAGTTATTTTAAAATGACGTGAGCTTTTTCCCCCTCACATCCTGATACAGGAAAATGGGAGTCACATGACTGTGGTTGTAAAGGGAAAAAAGCTATAAAAATGAAGGCATTTTTTAAAAAAATGATCATGAACTACTTTCATAATAAAAAAATAAACTTTCATTTCTGTGTCCTTTGACATAAAGCATAATGAAGCAGGCACTAGCAGTTCACAGTCATCTAGAAATCACTAAGAACATTTTTCTACTGTAACAAAAAAAAAAAAGGTGTTATTTTTAGCACCTTGGAGCTGGAATCATCAATAATTGGCATTCTAATTTGAAAGTCGTTGGGATCTGTTTATTTAAGTGATTTTGATCAATTCCCTGCCAAGTCTAATTTGTGTCCCTGCTCTTCAACCACCTTGTTTCCTATTCCACTTTCCAAATTAATACACTACATTTTATCACAAAGGCTAAATTTTCTTAAAGAACAACAGGATTCTGCTTTTTTTTTCTTTTTTTGGTACCAATTCTCTTTTTCTTTGCATCTAACAGAGAAGAAGTGCTTTTTCAGTCTTCCTTTCATCTCATACAGACCTAAAAAATATTTTCTTGTCATTTTTGGTGCATTTCACATTCTATTCACCATTCATTTCCTGGTTTTACCCTCATCTGCATCACTGATATGCCCTATTTCCCTATTTCTAGTGCAATACTCTTTTCTAATCCCTACTCTGTTGGCCATTCCAAATCCGCAGGTCTGTGTAGTTACAAAGGTTCCGCCCTCTTCTCTTCATCCTCTTGCCACCCTTTCAAGGGCTGTCCTAAGAAGCAAGCCAGTGCGCGTGGATCCTTCCACTTAGAGATCCTTTTCTTATCATTTCTTTAAGCTTAATGAAGTCGACTTTCTGGAAATCCATTTTCTTTAGATTGCTGTTTTCACTTCTTTGAAATTTACACAAAGACAACCAATCTTTAAATGTATTTTCTTATTTAAATGAAATGTTCATTAAAGAAAGAGCTCTAGTAGACAGGCCAAAGGTCAAGAGGAGCTATAAATACCAACATAATCTCACCTCTTTTTGCTCTCTCTCTCCCCAGACCCTACCCAGAGGTGTTTCTACAACCATGTTCCACATATACTCTTTTGCCTTTAATCCACTCACTGTGCTATGATTCTCTCATTAAATAGTTGTGTCCAATACACACTTAGGATGATGGTTTGTTTGTCTTCAATCTCATCATGACTTATCAAGACAGCTGAAACCTGGCAACATCTGTCAGAGATAGTTAATAAACTGGTCGAAGGGCAGATTAACTGTTGATGAGTGATTCTGAGTAGTCTAAAAAAATACAGAGTAAAATGGGAAAAACACAGCCTGAACTTAGTAATGAAAGTAGATTTCTTATGAATGACATTCCCCACAGTGATTAGTAATTAAGTTAATCCTTCATTATGTGCTTCACTGATCACTATCAAGAATGACAAAACACATTTGCCCTTTTTTTCAATTAAAATATGTGGGAGTAAGTACAGAAATCTGAGAAAATGAAAGTTTGGCTTTTAAAATGTCCCTCAACTTGGGGCACCTGGGTGGTGCAGCCAGTTAAGTGACCAACTCTGGGTTTCGGCTCAGATCATAATCTCAGGGTCCTGAGGTTGAGCCCGCCTTGGCCTCTGAGCTCAGCAGAAGTCCGCTTGGGATTCTCTTTCCCTCTCCCTCTGCCCCCCGCCATGATGCACGTGATTGCGGGCAAACATGCTCTCCCTCTCTCCCTCCCTCTCTCTCTCTCAAATAAATACATAAATCTTTAAAAAAGTAAAGTAAAATAAAATGTCCCTCAACCATACTTGGTCACTTTGTTGGCTTTGCTGCATCTCTCAGATCTGGAAGAGATAATGAACTTTCCTGGTGTTGTTAACAACAAATGGTACAGCCACCTTCTTTTGCAGCTTGATTCTCCTAGTCAATGCCACATGCCACCTGATTCATGATTCAACTCCATTTAATAATTCAACACTAGCAAATGTAACGGTTTCCTTATTAAAGGCACTAAACCTTATGTTCTCTGAATTTTTAAAAACTTTAAATAAACCATAACTTACTTGAAAAACAATTTTCCAAGAGACTTATGCATATGGTGACTACACCTGGGTATCAATTACTTTATAAAACTGCTTTTGTCCAAGGCTAGCATGAGAGCCCTGGGAAGCAGAGCCAGGCAGGAATGAGACGTGATCCCCATGACATGATTTATAATGTATTTTTGAAGAAATCTAAAAATATATTAGGGAGCATCTATCTGGAGTTTCCATCCGATTTCTTTGAACATCAGGGTTTTCTAATCTATTTATATTTCTACTTTTTAGAAAGCATTTTATTTGTAAGCAACTTCAGGATCACAGCTAGTCCATAAAGGACATAAATTGAGATCTTTTTATACATGACTATTCGATAGTGAACACAACCTGAAGAAAAACATGTCTCCAGAGTTCTCACTTTCACCTTTCTCTCCTGTGCTGGTCTCCTAATTCTGATGGAAACCCTTAGGATTTAAATAAAGTGATAAGTGCTTTTCTATGACAGAATAACCAGCTTCACAGAATTATGTGAATAATGCATCATTCCATTCATACAATAAACCTTTGACCACTGATATTTCTGATAACTGCTCTTCATAGTTATCAGAATCTTAGAAATCTTAAAATAATCAAGTAATGGGTCTCTGGTATTGAATATGTTCTAATAAACTGAGAGACAGGCTCAAGTACAAGGTGTAAATACGCTATATAACAGATTTTAACATAAATCATTATTCATTCCCATAAAACTCCGTATGACAGATATTTTATCCTCCACGAACTGATGAAGAAAGAGAAGCTAATAAATTAAACTATCTTTGCCCAAGTCATATGGGTAGTAATGGCAGGGCTGGGATTTGAACTCCACTGTGTCTGATTTCAAAGCTTTTCACTATATCATGCTGCCTTTGTTTTCAATTAAGTTTAGGATTCCCTAAATTCGTGCAAGACACACATCCCATAAATTAAAATCAACAGTACATTGACAACTTGATTTTAACTAACAGCTTTCGGGCAAAACATTTTCCTAACATTAATAAGGAAAACACTGACTCATCTCACTTCTGTTTCTTAGTGTGATTCCCCTCTATCACCCAGTGCCATCAAGATGCTGGTAAGCACTCATATGAACAGGAGGTAAATAGCAGCCCGAGAAGAAGAGACACAGAAGGTCTGAATAATCTACAAACTTGGGTAACCATCTCCCAAACAATCAAGAGTCAACTGAATTAAACGGTTTGCTTAGTGTGTGCCTAGAAAGGGAAAATAATTTATTTTCAATTACAAAGAACAGTCCTTAGTATTTTTTCAGTAAACCGCATTCGTTTTTTAACAGTGAAAAATGATCTCAAGTACTTAAAGTATACTATTTTTAGATATCTCTTCAATTTAAATAATTGCAGTAAACAAGTATTTAAGGTTATTCTTGAAATTACCCTGCCTGTTAATATATATATATTGGGTCACTTGCCTAAATGTAAAGTGGTTAAGGAACATTCACGTATCACTATTTTTACTCCAAGTTTTGTTTCGATCTGCGAAAGAGTTTTTCTGGAGCTCTGTAAATTTTGAAGCTCATTATTTTATTTTATAGGGATATTAGCTTCATTATGCAACGTGTTCAATCTCTGCTATCAGTAGGATCTGTGTTCACCCATAGAGACATTTCAAATGAAGTGAAAAACATTTGTAGACTACACTATGTTATGATAGTGAATGATTTTAAAAGATGTCAAGTTCTACTTAAGGAGTTTTCTATGAAATAGCATTTATATTAGAGAAAAGGTGGGGGAGGTGAAAGATGGAAGTCATCAGAGTTTCATTTATTTTTAAATATAATTAAGCTCTCAGAAAGCATCAGCATTTTAACTTTGAAATATCTTTTTTAAAGACATTACTGAAATCCCCTATTACTGTTTCTAGATTTTCTAATGCATCTCTGAAAATGAATTCATTTTAATAAGTGGGAGGATGTGTGAAGAAAAACAGGCTATAAGCATAAAGGAAGGATAAAATGTTTAATTGTATTAATTATACTTTGATGACATGCCATTGTCACTGACATGTATTTGCCGCATTTATAAACTTCTAGAACAATAGAGTGATAAGATACGGACATGTGTTTCAGAGTTGTCTGAAGCACAATTCATACACCTTTTTGCCACAGATAAATGGAAGTGCAAGATACAGCCTTCTCATTGTGTGAGGAATCAGCTGTGTCCTTGTGAATATTTTATTGCATGTTAACATCATGGGTTTACCCTCTGGTTGAGGACTTAAATCACTGCCTTACGAAGTACTGACTTGATCCCAGATTCTTTCCGATCAATCTCGTTTTCCCTACACTAATCCTGGTATTTGGATGCAAAATAATAAATTATTACTTATTTAGAAAAAGTGATTTCCAGGAGAATGACCTATCCAAAAGTGGGAAATAACAATACTACCAAAAATAAATGAGGAAAAAAATATGATTATTTTCACATATTTTTTTTATAAAATACAATCTTTTTAAATGACCTAAGCACCAATTTGAACGGCAATTGAGAATACGTTGATCTATGCTGTCACTTTCGTTTTCTTCCAATATCGTCATGGTAAGACTTGAAAATATTCATTTCTCCAGGCTCAAAATAGATACTTGATTTAAGGCCCCAGTGCCACACCTAAAAAATGTACTAAACTTTATGTGGCTTATGAACTGTGGCACTACTTGCTCATTTTTGTATTTCTCATAGCATTGAGCAGAGTCCTACTAACACATGCTAGGAAATTACTATTCTGTTAAGTCAAGAAGTAAAAATAAATACATACACTTTGTAAATTCTTGTTTATGTTATACATGCTGTGAGCCCCATGCAAAACTCAAGAAGAAAAATTACTCTTTTCTATGAACATTTATTTTAAAAAATTGCTTACATCTAACAAATTATTTTAATTTATATGTGCTTTTTTGCTGAATCTTCCAGTATTTCAGGAAAAAAGTTTTTATTCCCAACAGACAATAGGGAACAGCAGCTCATCCTTAATTCATTAAGTGCCATTTTTTACCCACTGACATTTGTCAAATTATAGGATTCATTATAACAGGGATATAGAGTTATGGCTTCAGCTCTTTTTGTTCTAATCCTTTTTTCATGTATTCTTTCTTTTGATTTGTGACCTTCATTACCAAGAGAGCTCATTTAATGCTTTCAGTTCAGTTCCAAGAGGATAAGCAGTCAGATACTGTAGGAATTATTTTACATACCATAGTTATTAACATGATTACTCAGAGAAATTACATTAATATCCAAGGCACTCCAAATATTTCCAGGAAAAAGAAATGCTTCTTTATCAGAATTTTTCCTTTAGCACAGAGAACACGTTCTTTACTATTTACACTTAAAATCCCCAAGTGAAAGTTTCCTCAGCCAAGTAGAAATGCATTATATAAAGAGTTCATTGTCGATGCAGATCACCTAGGTCACAGATTGATTTTTTTTCTGATTATAAAATAATGTATTCTGATTATACTAAATTTAGAAAACAGAAAATAGTATAAATTAAATAAAATCACCCATTATCCCACATACCTAGAAATAACCCTATCATTTTAATAGGTTTCCTTCATCTTTTTTCTATTCATGTTAAAGATACTTCATGTGTGGAAATTTAAGATTATTCTGTATTTAGATTTCTATAAATCACTTTTTACCTAACATTATATCATAAGTACTTTCCCTATAATTAAATATTCTTCAAAAGTTGGGGCGCCTGGGTGGCTCAGCAGGTTAAAAGCATCCAACTCTTGACTTTGGCTCAGGTCATGATCTCAGGGTCCCGGGATCGAGTCCTGCACTGGACTGACTCCTCAGCAGGAAGTCAGCTTCTCCCTCTCTCTCTGCCCCTCCCCCCCCCCATTTGTTTTCTCTCTCTCTCTCTCTCTCTAATAAAATCTTTAACAAAAAATTTTTCAAAAGGATCATTTTAATTTTAACATAAAATAAATGTACCATAACTTATTTTAATATCTTCTTACTAAAACTGTACAAAATGCAAACTAACCTACATAGTAAAGCTAACCAGTGATTGCTGATGGAGAGGAAAGACAGGGCAGGAGAAAAAATTTAAAAGGGGCACAAGAAAACTTTTGGAGATGACAGATATGTTCATTATTTTGGTTGTGGAGAGTTTCATAGTAAAACGTATCAAAATGTATTGAATTTTATAAATTTTAAATAGTCACAGTTACTGAATGTCAACCATGCCTCATAAAGCTTATGAAAATAATTTTTAAACATTCTCTTATTGCATGGGGCACCTGGCTGGCTCAGTTGGTAGAGCATGTCACTCTTGATCTCAGGGTTGTGAGTTCCAGAACCCCATTTGGTGTAGAGATTACTTAAAAAAAAAATAAAACCTTTCAAAAAAAATTCTCAGGGCGCCTGGGTGGCTCAGCCAGTTAAGCACCCGACTCTTGATTTTGGCTCAGGTCATGATCTCAGGCTCATGAGATTGAGCCCCATGTCAGCCTCCGTGCTCAGCACGGAGTCGGCTTGAGATTCTCTTTCACCCTCTCCCTCTGCCCCTCCCCCCATAAATGGATGAAACCATTAAATAAATAAATAAATAAATAAATAAATAAATAAATAAATAAAATAGGCCTATCATGGTCCACTTTGAAGCAGCACATTTTGGAGCTAAACTGTTTTCATATTTGAATTGTTTTTCTTCCATAAACACAGTCAAAGCTGGCTCCCTATAAATTCCACCCATTGCAACTAGTTCTGCCCTAGTTAGCAACCCCCTCTTCCATGACAGCTCTAGGGATATCTGCCAATAGCAAGCAAATTTCCTTTCAGTTCCTGTTATAATTAGACTGAACAATTCCCTCAACTCTTCCTCAATATAGCACAATTTTTAAGTTACCTTACCTTTCTATTTTTAAAGTATACTTTCATTCATCCAATACTTCTATTTGATGTTTAAAAAAAAGAAAGAAAGAAAAGAAAAGAAAAGGAAGCCTGTTGATGATAATCACAGCCAACATTATTCCCCAAAGTGTGAGATGAAGGAAGAAGAGAGTTTCAGCCAGGAATTCTCTCAATAACTAACAAGAGAGGTGCTAGGTCCAACTCAACATATAAATCAGATGGAGACAGCAGATTTCAGAAGCATGTCTCTGGTGGTCTCACTGGAAGTTTCCTCAGCAAAGCCAGGCCTCAGAGGTGGCCTTCCCCTGCTGACCTCTTCTTTGAGTAATGTGGCACTCTGGTGAACAACTTGATGGTCCCAGTGCTGGTGTCAGAGAGAACAGCTGTGAGAATATCCAGCTCCTAATAAATAGTTGGTCGATATGGGACACATGGAGAGAAAAGCTTACCAATTCTAATATAAAATGTGCCTCTTCCATAAAGAGCACCACCATCAGTCTTGGATAAGAAATATATCATATGCAACTCTGCAGGTATCAGTGATGATACTATTTTTCTTGGAGAGCCAACATTGAAGGGAAATGAAGAGACAGTCTACAAACTCAAAGGAACAACTGTTAAGGACAGTCAGGAGAAAAACATCCAAACTCCATGATTACTGAGAAGAATTTTTTTGCAATTTTCAAGCCCAGCAAAATGCTTAGGGCCTGTAATCTTAAAAAATAATAATTGAAGAAGTTAAAGGAATAGACTGTAACAGGAAAATAAGAAATAGATAAATAACATGAAAGTGTGTGGGAGATTACAATGCAAAGAATTAGTAAATTTAAAACCTATAAAAAAGATGAAACCAAAACCTCAGAAATAAAGAGAAAAAGGATTACACGGCTAAAACTTAAATGGGTGAAAAATAATAATCAGAAAAAAAAGAGCCAAAGGAAAAAATATCAAGGATAGAAAATTAATGGAAGATAAATGAAGGTAAAACCAGGGCACCAAAAAAAAAAAGAGGGGGTAAGAAGACAAGTGAAAAAGAATAATTATTATATAGAATATTAAAAGAATTAGAAAGAGAAAGTCAAACATTAAAAATATATAAAACTATAAGCTGAGACATACATGGAAAAATGCTCAATGTCACTCATCATCAAGGACGTGCAAATCAAAACCACAATGAGATGTCACCTCACAAGTGTCAGTATGGTGGTTATTATAATAAAACAAAAAAGTGTTGGCAAGGATGTAGAGAAATTGGAATACTTGCACACTGCTGGTGGGAATGCAAAATGGTGCAGCCGCTATGGAAAACAACAGTCTGAAGTTTCCTCAAAAAAATTAAAAATAGAACTAGCATATGATCTGCCAATCCCACTTCTGGGTATTTGTCCAAAAGAACTGAAACCAGGATCTCAAAGACAGATTGGCACTCCTATGTTCATTGCAGCATAATTCACAATAGCAAGACAGCCAAGGTGTGGAAACAACATAAACATCCATCCATAGACAAATGAATGAAGAAACTGGCATGTGTGTGTTGTACATAAATATATGTATATATACACACAATGGAATACTATTCAGAATTTTTAAAAAAAAAAAAAAGGAAATTCTGCAGTGTGTGACATTATGGACGAACCTTGAAGACATCATGCTGAGTGAAATAAGGCAATCACAGAAAGACAAATGCTGCATGTGTCACTTATATGAGGTATTTAAAATAGAAAGATTCATAGACTCCACGAGTGGAACAGGGTTTCTGGGGACTGGGGGAGGGGAAAATGGAAGGTTCTAGTCAACAGGCATAGTTTCGGTCAAACAAGATGAACAAGCTCTAGAGATTTGCAATGAAATACTGTAACTATGGTCAACAATCGTATATTAGACACTTAACATTTTAAGAGGGGAGAACTCATGTTAAGTATTCTTTCTGCAGTAAAATAAATAAAATTATAATAAATTAATATGATAGAAAGTAAAAGAATAACAAAAGCAAATGGCAAAAAGATTTTTTAAGTTAAACCAGGAACGTTTTTATAATCTGAAAGGGAAAATATCCTAAGCGTTAATTGGGCTCATAAACCAAGATAAACAGTCTAAAGGAGGATACACTAAAACAGTTTAAATGAATAGAAGAGGTTCTTTAAATAGTAAAGTAAGATATATGCTTCTCTTAGATGCAGTTAAGAACTTGTTTAGAGTTTGGTGCAAACGTGGCAGATCCCCTGCAGATTAGCCCAAGACTTAACACTTCCTGGCAAAGGATATCAAGATGGTTTTAATGGAAAGCTGAGGTATCGAGCTGATGAGAGCCTAGGAAGATCAAAACAGCACACTTCTCATGACAGATGCTCACCCAAGCCCTGACATCCACTGGCCCTCAAATGCCTTGCTTGCAGGGAGGAAGAGGGAAGTGAGGGCATGGTTTTTAAAAATGCACGCAGCTGAGAGAGGCTGTGGGGCCACAGGAGTGTGTTTCAGGGATTGGGAAGCCGGGAAAGGCTTGAACATTTCCAATAACTACAGAGAGTGAGGCATCAGAGAGGAGGAAGTTGGAAATCTGAGAGCAGTGGTAATTGAAGGAGGAAGTTCCAGACTAGATAGGCTAGGATAAAGAGCTCAGAGAAAACTGCAGAGAAATTCATTAAATGTAAATCCTTTTATAAAGCAGTTTTTAATGCAATACTACAGAGCTCACTGAAAAGCCCAAGGCTTAACCAATGGGGCCAATAATGAATGCAGATTTGGGGATATAGTTGCTCTTGGCATTACTTCAAGAAAAAGGAATTAAGGAAAGACAAGTTCACAATGATTGGTTAGATAACTTATTCCTCCCCATGGGATCCACCCCATGTTTCATAGACCCTAAAGCCTTCCCCAACTGGGATCTGGTAACCCCTCCCTGTGACAGCATACATCATTAATGACTTTCCCAGAAATGATATTTTGCCTAGAGGACAATAAAACTTGCTTCAATGGTAGCAAATCCTAATCCACGCAAAGAGCCTAATTAACCCCTCAGGAATGGTTCCTTCTGGGTCAATTCAAATTAGTTGCCAAGAGTATTCCCACTGTCTCTTAAAAGGCCCAGGGTTCCAGGCCACCTAAAGGGGTAGGTGACATCAAGAGGGGAAGAGCTCCCAGGCACACACATGCTTTTCCAATCAAAGCAGCTCAGTTCTGCTATTACCTCCTTTAAAATTCCTTTTTAAGGGGTGACTGGGTGGCCTTCGGCTCAGGTGATGATCCTGGGGTCCTGGGATGGAGCCCTGCATTGGGCTCCCTGCTCAGCAGGGAGTCTGCTTGCCCCTCTGCCCTCTGCCCCTCCACACCACTTGTGTTCTCTCTCTTTCTCTCAAATAAATAAAGAAAATCTTTAAAAATAAATAAAAATAATTTAAAAATAAAATTCTTTTTTAAAAAGCTCACTAACAAATAACATTTGGAAAACCCTAGGATAAGTTGTTGCGTTTACTAAAAAGTTACCATCCTTCTCCCCAAAATTGTAGAGCCTTCATTTTTGGTGGAAGTATTTTTCAAACTCTTTGCTATTATTGTCCCCTCAAACCGTGGAGCTAGATTAGTCAGTCTGACATTCTGCATAAGGAACTGCAATTTAAAACATACTGTACCGGGGCGCCTGGGTGGCTCAGTCGTTAAGCGTCTGCCTTCGGCTCAGGTCATGATCCCAGGGTCCAGGGATCAAGCCCCGCATTGGACTCCCTGCTCAGCGGGAAGCCTGCTTCTCCCTCTCCCACTCCCCCTGCCTGTGTTCCCTCTCTCGCTGTGTCTCTCTCTGTCAAATAAGTAAGTAAAGTCTTTAAAAAAAGATAAAAAATAAAATAAAACAGACTGTACTAGTTTGTTAGGGCTGCCATAACAGAGTACCACACATTGGGGGGCTTCAGCAACAGAAATGTACATTATGTCACATTCTCTAGGCCAGGAGTCTGAGTGAGGTCAAGGTGTCGGTAGGGCTGGTTCCTGCTGAGGCCTGTGAGGAAGGATCTGTCCCAGCCCTCGCCTATTGGCTTGGAGATGGCTGTCTTCGGGCTCATGGGGAAAAGGCCATTCTTGGAAAAGACCATCTCCAAATAAGGTCACATTCTGAGTGTTAGAACTGCAATATATGAATTTGAGGGAGATACGATTCAAGCCATAATACGTACTATTTACATATGACCATTACTACTACTCAAGATAATAATTCAGATGAATTTTTTAAAGATCAGATGAATTGGTCCAAAATAACTCTGATTCTTGGTTCCCAGCCATTCCTGGTTCCATGCAAACTAACAAAGATACTGATCCCAAGGACTTTCAATGAGTTTATTGTAATATCACTACAAGAATCATAACAGACCATGTTTCGACAAATCAAACTCCAAATTATGTCACGCAAAACTATGCTGCTATTTCCACCCTCTGTAATTTAGTTATTAGATTATCTGTATGCATACTTGCCTGCCATAAAATCCTCCTTAAGAAGCAAGAAATGGTCTTCTTTCAGAAACTGAACAATCATGGCCAGAAAAACCACTCACAATATTGCCTATAACAACCACCGAAACTGTCATGTTTAAGAAACAGTTTTGAAGAAGACATCTTAAAAGTAAGACAGAAAAAAATTTATTTCCAGAATTCCTCTGAGGAAGAAGATAAAAAAAATAAATACTTTGATAAACCTTTTAGAATGAAGGAAAAGATCCCAAGTACATTTAAATTTTAAAATGACCATTATTAAGCTCTCTACATCAAATCAGGAGGAGAATGTGTGTAGCTTCTAGCAGAGAGAGGGAATGGGCATGAGGGGAGGACAGAGAAGGAAAAGAAGCAGGGAAAGGAGAGAACCTGGAGACATAGAAAGGCTGTCTGGTATAAGATAATTTCCCCCCAATCTTTGAACCCCCCAATCTCCAGGAAATCAACAAAAGGAAATGGGGGCTTTGGGAACTTGAAAAAGCTGAGCTTTGCACCCGTGTGAGGTAAAACCATTGAGCACTCTTCTGGAGAAACCAGGTAGAGAGAAGCACCTCAGCTGACATCTGGATTATAGCAGTAACTTCTTCCATCTGGTTATTTCAGGATACACTTCAAGGCTAACGCACCGTGAACGCATCATGATACAGCACGGCCCAAAGTCAGAGACTGTCCATGAGAGGACATCTCTGGGACAGAAAACCAGAAAATCCCCAAAATATTCTGGGCCACCACACTGCTAGCTCTTCATGAGACAGAACCTAATAATTAATCAACTTTACTAGTTATAAGAACATTCAAATCTGCTTTTATTTTTTATTATTATATTATGTTAATCACCATGCATTACATCATTAGTTTTGGATGTAGTGTTCCATGATTCATTGTTTGTGCATAACACCCACTGCTCCATGCAGAACGTGCCCTCTCCAGTACCCATCACCAGGCTAGCCCATCCTCCCACCGCCCTCCCCTCTAGAACCCTCAGTTTGTTTCTCAGAGTCCATCTTTTCTCATGGTTCATCTCCCCCTCC
>NW_027397069.1:9762526-9772212 GCF_003265705.2 Callorhinus ursinus
TGCTGCTATAAACATCAGGGTGCACGTACCCCTTCGGATCCCTACATTTGTATCTTTGGGGTAAATACCCAGTAGAAAGCTCTGATCCTGCCTTTGGGTTTTCCTGCAGCCAGAAAGCTTACCTTTAACTAGAGAACACAGATAAGACTTTTAATTTCCATAATAAAATGTTGGTTTTCCTAACAGAGCACAGTACCTGATATACAGTAAGCACTCAATAAATGTGCATCAGAAGCAACTCAGGAACTTTTTGACAATACAGGTTCCCAGGCCCAACCCCAAACATACTGACTTGGAAACTCAGGGATGAGGCTAGGTAAATGTATTTAAATGATTCTGCTGCAGCAGGTGTGGGGAACTTACTTCAAAACCTCCAGGAAGATGCTAGCTGGGACACCACCTCTTGCTTCCCCATGCTCTCACTCTAGAACAGTCCAAATCACCAGAACACTGCACGTCAAGGTGGCCTGACTCAGCTTCTCCAACAGTCAACAAGCACACAAGGGGTTGATGAAACCACAAAGAAGTGTAAAATCCTCCAAGGAAAGTGTCAAGGATAAGAGCAGAACTAAGGGCATGCATCTAAACAACACCAACATTTGAAGGGCATCTGAAGGAAAAAGAGAACTCTGGAAAAACCAAAAAGGGAATAGTCAGAGAGACAGAAGAAGAATCGGGAAAACCTGATAACTTTAACAGATAGCTTCAACAAGTAATTAATCACACAGGAGGATAGCAAGTATTTATTGGAGTTAGCATAGTAGATACCGCCAGCAACCTTAGCAAGGGCAATTTTACTAGAGTAGCAGAGGCTGAAATCCACCTGCAGTACACTGAGGAGTGGAAACATAGTAAGAAGACTGAAAGCAAGTGCAGAAGCATAAAGAAGTTGGAATGCACCAGAACAGAGTGAGACTTCCGCTCAGCCAAGAGCTGTTGTTGTTATTCATGTTTTAAGGAAGAGAGACACTTGAGATCCTTTCAAAGAAAGGAAATATTGGGGCGTCGGGGGTGGCCGGTTCAAGAAGGGTCCCTGTTGGTGGAGCAAGTGCACAGAGGAGTTGGGAGGCCAAAGCAAGGGCTTGGGTGGGTAGACTGCTATTAAATGGAGAGCCAGACATTTCATTGTCTTTAACTGGAGAAAAAATAGGGTAAAGGTGGGTGAGACGCAGTTAAATTTTTAGGTGGAAGTGGGAAGAAATAACCTTGATGGACCCAATTTTCTCGAAGCAGAAGAAAACAAAGTAGGATAGAGGTTGAAGGGAGAGCCTGCAGAGGTCAAACTTTGAGTTCATGACTAATGAGAGAACAAGTATAAAGATGGCCTAGAGGCTCGGACGGGCCAGAATTCCATGATAATGTTATGACAACAGCCTGCACAGTTGTGTAGTTTGTTTTTGTTTTTTTGTTTTAAGACATTTAGTTAGTTAGTTAGTTAGTTAGTTAGTTAGTTAGTTAGTTAGTTAAGAGAGAGAGCACGCAAGGGCAAGCTAGGGGAGGGAGAGGAACAAGCCAACTCCATGCTGAGCACAGAGCCCGACACAGGGCTCGATCCCATGACCCAGAGACCACAACCTGAGCAGAAGTCAAGAGCCAGACACTCAACTGACTGAGCCACCCCGGCGCTGCAACAGGGTTCAGCAGACAGGGTCAGGCGAGAGGAAGCAAACTGTAGCACCAACCCCATTGCAGATTTGGCAAAGTGAAGTGCAGCAGAAGGATACGTGTAGCACGGCTAAAGGTGCTGGTGAAGGAAGAGCTTGAACGATGAACGACATGGCCCCTAGTCAGCTGGAAAGGAATAGAGGTCAAGAAGGGACTGATTGGTAGTTGCAGAGAAAAAAGAGAGGCTAAGAGATTAACGGTCTGCTTGAAGTCAACAAACAGGTATAGTGGAAGTGAAATTTTGAGACATCAAGAAGGAAGCACATGCACTTACAGAACTAAAATTAAATAGCCATGGGCACTGGCTAAAATGTCCCAACAGAACTGTGACCACATGCTGTTACTTGTGTAATTTTATCGAGTCGGTTATAAATGACCATATTAAGTGAGGTCACATATGTTATAAAAACTGCAATTGAAGGCTGTACCATCACCTTGCTTATTTTACTTTGTTTACACTGCACCTTTATCCTACGACGGATTTGGGTAGTTTGCAAAGTTATAAAAATATAGCATGATGGAATAAATTTAAGGTAAGTAAGAGAGATGGAGCAATGGGTTAATAAAGTTAAGCAAATAAGATGGAACTGGAATTGAAATTGGTTTATGAAGCTTGATGCTCCTTAAGATCAATGCAATAAATTCTTCTTAGAATTTGGTGCCAGATGAAAGTTTTCTCCCAACTCACTAGTATATTCCCTACTTTTAAACAAGAAGAGTTATTTAACTCATTACATTTCCATTTGGATCTCGACTCCAAGAAACATGGAAACAAATATTTTCCCCAATTATAGTAACTACGCTTAACCTGGGTTTTTCTATTAAAACCAATACCTTTCTTCATTATTTATATCTTGCTCTTTATCCTTGATATAATAGATTTTTGTGGAATTTTTAATTGCATGCCACCTCAAACACTGTTGGAGTAGATGCAACAGAAATTAGAAATAAATATTCAGAAATCTCATTTCTAATAGTGATCCAGATAGGCACTAGACCTCTACTTAAAATTGCCAGCTCCACACTTAATTTCAAATCCTAATAATAATTTCTCAAGTTATCCTATAATGTTTTCTCCCACCTTCTTACATATGGCAGAATATGATGCAGTGAAATATCCTCTATGAATTTGGCACATCACTACATTGATCAGTCTAAATGATATTCTGCAATGCAGTATCATTGATAACATACTGTACATAAAACCTATTATAAGTTGTGTTACTTATCATCACTCTATACTACCTACCACTACTTATTTGTAATCGGTCATCAAAAGCAAGGATCCTTAATAGCCAGTCATTAAGTCAAGAGTGCTTAGATGAGGAAACTGCTTATATACAACACGTTTTAATGTGGATGACTCACTGGATTAGCAAAATGTGTATCTGTCCAGTTATGCCCCAGCAGGCAACCCATGGGGGCCTAGCTCAAGAGTAGAAATCCAAGGTAATTCCAAACACCATACCAAAGAATTATCCATTCTCACTGACTTTAGATGCTTACAGGCTTTTTAGGTCAAAGTTGCTTATATCTTCCATTACTGAAAGTGAAAAAAGCAGTACCTATTTTTTTCCTTTTATCTTATTTTAGTTATTTATTTCACATCTATTCAATTAAATAAGGAATGAGGAGTGCCAAAATAAGGAAGTAGACTGGTGGGCCTGGCCTGCCAAAGAAGCTTGGCTAAATAATTTTGTCCCTAGCCACCTTTAATGCCTGGAATCAGTTCTTCCATTCAAGTCCCCAATGGTCTCCTTGTCCTAAAGGATGACCCTCTTGAGATGGCTAATAATTTCACACCTAAAATCGCTATTCCTAGCAATGCATTGGAACAACGGGCTAGAAACTGCCATCAAGAGAGCAATAAGCCCCACTTCAAAAAACTATTAAGGAAAGCTCCTGAATGTTTTACTTTCTTTTCTTTTTAATATCTGCGATGATTCAGTCCCTATATGACAAATAGGAGAACTTAAATCCATGATCTTCAACAGGCTTAACCTTATGCTATCAGCCAAACCTCCTAACTGGCCCATGCATACAACAACTAACATTTCAATAAGCTCTGCACTTTTAATTTTCTAAAACAACCAGGTGGTCCTTTCCTATAATGTTCCCAAGAGGGAGGCCCAATAGAGGATCTTTATCTACACTATTTTGAATTCTCAGCAAACTAGTTTTCTGGAACAGGCTTCGAAAAGGTTTTTACATCTTTTATCTGCATCCTTCACTCATGAAAATCAAGAGATAGCTGAGTATAAAGACAATCATAACCACAAGAGCCCTGCTCTTTTCACAAATAATATCATGCCAAAATTCCTTTGGCAATAAACCCTAGTTGATAATTCCAGACCCCTTCAAGGGAAGAGAATTTACATGTACTCTAGTCATACTCAATGCCAAATTTCCAGGAATGGTTTTCCTCAGTAATGGAAACTAGATGAGAAATTTCTTTGACAGTTATTTATATCTCTGTAAGGGTGACAAAATATTCTTATAGTTGACATGAAGCAGTTCAAAACAAACTAAACAATGTGAAAAGCCTGAGCATTGGCTCCAATTCTCCTTTTCCAAAACCTTTTCTGATACTTTCACCCAAAGTCCCCCAATCACAAGACCATTTGTCCAATGCTCACTCTGTTCAATCCGAATACTTTTTACTCACCAGTTGACGGTAGGTGAAGAAATCTATTTCACTTGAGTAATATATGCTTGCTCTATCATTTAAGAACACTCAATTATTCTAAAATAGGCAAGCAAAACAAACAGAATGTACAGAACTCAAAAAAATTGTTACACATAGATAAGAAGTAAACTAATAGCTTAAGAAAAAAGGCAAAATTCTTAGGATGCATTAAGTATAAAGAGTAGCTTGTGAGACATAGGCAGATGATGTGTTAAATATAAATAGGAAGTTAGTAACCTGTAAGACATGTTAAAGATGGAATAAATGGAATGTATGATGGAATGAGCAAGGGTATTACTTTTCAGTTAGAAGGTTGAGAAAAGGGGTGCCTGAGTGGTGCAGTCAGTTGAGCATCCGACGGGGTTTTGGCCCAGGTCATGATCTCAGCATCGTGAGATCAAGCCCTGCGTCAGGCTCTGTGCTTAGTGTGGAGTCTGCTTAGGATTCTCTCTCTCTCTCTCTCTCTGCCTTCCTGCTTGTGTGCTCTTCCCCCCCCAAATTAATAAATCAATATTAAAAAAGAAGAAGAAGAAGGTTGAGAAAGACTAAGTCTTAAGGTAAATCACACCATTCTGGAGCGACGACCATGTTATCCTTAAATCAGCTTTTTAATGTGGTTCAACTCTGGCTGAAGAAGTGTTCTTCTCCAAAAGAACACAAATAAAACCCAAAGATGTTAAGCAGGCTAATTAGCAAGCTAAAGTTACTGACAGGTGTACTTGCCCTTGCCTCTCCTTGATAGAGCAAGTGTGTCCCCCCAGACACCCTCCATCTGTCCGTTGGGACTTCTTCCTCAAACCCCACTCTCATCCTCTTAACCACACCACCAATTTGGAGGGTGATTCAGGAAAGAGGCAAGATAGATGAACATTGTATACCTCAGAATTTAGTGGGTTTCCTTTCACCCATCTGCACACTATCCTAATTGCCTTAACTTACCCCATATTTCTCCTCTTGATTCTTATTATATATTTTAAACTGATTTAGTAAACCATATGATTGGGGCATCTTAATTTTGTCCATGAGCCTTTCTTTAGAGGGTTTGCAAAATATAATCATGAGATTACATTAATAGAAATACACCACCATAATAGATTTAGAAGAACATGTCTTTGAATGTTGTCTTGTGATAACTAAAGATATAACTGAAAAGACATAACTGGGAAGAAGCAAATGCATATAGCTAAGTGTCTGAGATTTTGAGATCAAATGCAAATGCATATAAGTAAGTACATGCACTCCTGAAATCAAATCCTGGCTCCACCATTTCCTATCTTTGTGACCTCAGGCAAATTTTCTCTGTGCCTCTATTTCTTCATCTGCAAAATAGGGATAATAATAGTAATAAAATATTAGTAACCATATTTGAAAGGATTATTCTGATGATTAAAGAAATTACCAGCATGTAAACCTCTTGGAATCAGATGATAGGAAATGCTTTACATTTTTCAGCTATCGAAAAAGAAAGAGTATAAGTTAGTATACACAAAGGGAAGAAAATTTTGGGTGACAGCGGGTTGTACAAACATGACTCCTCATTTCCATGGTATTGAGACTCTCTTCTCATGCTAATGACATTATAAAGGATAAAAATCACAGTATATAAAGCAAAAGTAAGTAATCGCTATGGAGTAACATGGAGTCTTAGAGGTTCGTCATCAAGGTTGGGATGGATTTTAGGAGGGCTTAAGTACCAAACAAAGACTGAGTTCATTTGGGGAAGGGATTAGGTAGTAAACAAGAGATGTTTCAGAGAGTCCAGCAGCTGGAAAACTTTGGGGGCCCAAAGCCAGCTGCTCCTCCAAATAGAGTGACCAGAACCAATAAAAATAAGCCAAGTGTTCATGAGTCTGTCATGTCTCACTCATAACCATTGCTACTGGAAGAGACCTTGGGCTGGCAGGAATTTGAGCTCACTCTTTCAGTGGCTGTTATGAACTGGCCTGGGCTATTAGCACTTGTGGTCATTTGCTGCCCCGTTTGCTTTCTCCACTCCTCAGTGGCATCAGAGTCGTTCTAGCTGCCCAGAAGGAAGAATGGCCACAAGGTGTCAACACACATTATAATCAAATATAGCAATAAGAGAATGCATTTTCTGCAGACATCTCCATTCTACACCTCTCAGAGTGACCTCACTTCAAATAATCCTAGCTTTACTCTACATTTGCTTGACTCTTTAATAAGCCTCTAATAAACTGTACCAAGAAGCCCACGAATCTACCTGCTTGGGTATATCTTAATTCAGCTAAATTAAATACATGTAAAGTCAAAGTATTAGTAAATCAGCAACTCTGAAATTGCATATTTTTAAAACCTAAAGGGAAATGAAAGCATTTTTAAAACCCTAGCATAGTTGGGAATATACTTAAAAATAATTTAAAATATTCCTTGGAGAGGCGTGCAAATGAATCTAAATCCTCTGTGACCAGTTTTAACAGCATCTATTTTAGGAGGTCTGAGATTTGGGTAATGAAATTCTTGGTGCCCAAGGTTTATTAGTCACTTTTCCCATCCAGCCCAGGCCAGATAATTTCACTATAGGTCAATGGAGCTCCATTAGCTTTGGAACTTCCTATATTTATCCCAAACCTTATCCAGTTTCCAGATAAGGCTTTACTGCTATGAGTCTTGATGTATAACTTTCTAATGCTTTTATGATATATGTCCATTAGATATGTCAGCCTTCCATATTTTACACAACTAACTGATTTGTCCATGTTAGGTCCCTTGTGTGCCAGAGCTGGTAATGGTTCTGCTGAGCTCCATGCATAGAAATTTAAATTGGAAAAAAAATGCTTATTATTGTGTGCTTTTCATGAAGAACACAGGTATCTAAATCACAGGAAGACAGTACCAAGTAAAATACATTTTTCTTCAAAAAAGATAACATTTATAGATTTTTGTGTCCTGACAAAATTTGAAAAATTCAGAAAAATATAATGAAGGAAATAAAAGTTGTCCAAAATGCCCCTAACCAGAGGAAACCAGTTTTAACAATATGATGCATAGAAAAAAAATGGAGGAATATATATACATACATTTATGTATTTTTAGATAATAGGAGTCAGAGTATCCAGAATATTTTATACACTGATTTTTCAATGATTAATATATTGTGAGCATTTTTCATATTCTTAAAATATTCAAAAATATGCCTTAAATTCCGCAAAAACTGCATAGTTCTTGAATTCATTTCCTAGGGCTCTTGTAATAAAGTACCGCAAATTGGGGTGGCTTAAAAACAACAGAAATTTATTCTCTCACAGTCCTGGAGGCCAGGAATCTGAAACCAAAGTGTCAGCAGAGCCTTGCTCCCTCTGAAATCTGTAGGGAAAATTGTTCCTTGCCCTCCCTGTAGCTTCTGGTGTTTGGGTATCGGGCGTTCCTTTGCTTGTAGCTCTGTAACTCCAATCTTTGCCTTTGTTATCATGTGTGTCTCTCTGTTTTCATTGCCGTGGCCATCCTCCCACAAGGACACCAGCTCTATTGGATTAGGGGGCCCACCTGACTCTAGTATGACCTCATCTTAAACTAATTACACCTGTAACCACACTCTTTCCAACTAAAGTCACATTCTGAGGTCCTAGGAATTAATACTCCAACATATTTTCCAGTAGAGAGGACACAATTCAGTCTTTATTTTTTCTTAAAGATTTTATTTATTTATTTGAGAGAGAGAGAGCACTAGATTGAGAGAGCAAGCATGAGTGGGGGGTAGAGGGAGAGGGAGAAGCAGGCTCCCTCCCAGAGCAGGGAGCGCGACATTGGGGCTTCATCCCAAGACCCCAGGATCATGACCTAAGCAAAAGACAGACACTCAACTGGCTGAGCCACCCAGGCGCCGCCACAATTCAGTCTTTAATAGTCCCCTATGGTGGAAGATTTTCTTTTTACTTTTTTATTTATTTTTGCTATTCTATTTAATGCTGAAAACCATCTGCAAAAGTAATTTTAATCTTTATGCAGTATTTCAGGACTCATTAGTCCTCGTAACAACCTTAGCCCCATTTTACAGAGTGAAAATTGAGCAGAAGATTACATAACTGCCCAAGGACACTCAGATAAGAGATGAAGGAGCCCTCTGGTTCCACAGTCTTTGAGATTAATCATACTCTATAGTAGAGAATGGAAGTGATCCAGTGCAAATTTCATTAAATCAAGGGTCAAAATGATTGATCACTGAGCAACCAGGCATTCTTTGTTGATCTCAATCCTTAAGTATTTTAGACCATCTTAAAATATACTTTCCCCTAAAATTCCTGAGTCTCAATTTTGCTATCCTTAACTCTAGTAATAAGACAATATCTAGCATCCAAATCTTAATAATTTATAAAGTGCACCAATATCTATTATATTTCATTTCATTTAATAAAGAGATACTAAAATCATTTGCATACTTAGTAAGATCATTCTGGAGTAAAATACTACTCTCTTTTTCCCAGTTGTATTTAAAAAGATTATTCTCTTTTTTCCAGTTTTTCTCCCATTATTTTAAATTCCTTTAAATAGCTTTCATATCCTGCATTAAATTAATTGGCAATTATTTAATGCTATTTTACTATTTATAAAGAGATTGATTTTTATGACATTTTATAGGTGCATGAAGCACTAGAGGCTAGGGATATATTTTATGTTATAATTTTGCAGAACTCTGTTACTATAATAGTTTTATTTGATTTCTTAGGGTTTTCTATATACATAATCATGTATGCATTTAGTAACATCAGTTATTCATCTAGTCGTTCATATTTTTTCCCACTCATAGTCCTGCAGCAAGCATCCCTAACATTGTTAACTACTGATTGAAAGAATTTCAACATTTTTCCTAATTCTACTTTTATAATTTCTCCTTTTCTTTTTTTTTTTTTTTTAATTTCTCCTTTTCTAGGTTAGAAGTCTCTACTTCCTGAGGCACCTGGGTGGCTCAATCAGTTAAGCGTCTGCCTTCCACTCAGGTCATGATCTCATGATCAGGCCCCAAGTCAGGCTCCCTCTCCGAATCTGCTTGGCTCTCCTCCCCCCCCCGATTCCGCTCATGCTCATGCTCTCTCTCTCTCTCAAATAAATAAATAAAATCTTCTTAAAAAAAAAAAAAAGGAGTGCCTTTTTTGTGGCTCAGTTGGTTAAGCTACTGCCTTTGGCTCAGGTCATGATCCTGGAGTCCCGGGATCGAATCCCACATCGGGCTCCCTGCTCAGCAGGGAGTCTGCTTCTCCCTCTGACCCTCTCCCCTCTCATGCTCTCTCTCTCATTCTCTCTCCCTCTCAAATAAATAAAGTCTTTAAAAAAGATAGATAGATAGATAGATAGATAGATAGATAGATAGATAGATAGA
>NW_027397069.1:9772222-9819133 GCF_003265705.2 Callorhinus ursinus
AGATAGATAGATAGATAGATAGATAGATAGATAGATAGATAGATAGATAGATAAAGTCTCTACTTCCTTCCTTCCTGTGGTTTTCATGTTGATTCTCCAACATTTTTGGTGCCTGTATTGGTTTTCCAGGGCTGCCATAACAAAGTACCACAGACTAGGTGAATTAAACAACAAAAATGTATTTCCCCATGGTTCTGAAGGCTAGATGTTCAAGATCAAGGTGTCAGCGTGTCTGTGTCCCAATCTCTGCTTCTTATAAGGATCCCAGTCATATTGGATTAGAGCCCACTCCAATGACTTCACTTAACCTTAATCGCCTCTTTAAAGTCTCCATCTCCAAATACAATCACATTCTGAGGTATCAGGGTTAGGACTTCAATATATGAATTTTGGTGGGGTACACAATCCAACCCATAATAGGGTCCCTATTCTTCACAGATTTATCTCAATCTATTTTCTGTATTCATGCAGGCTATTACATGTTTTTAATTCAATCATTTAGCATTACAGTTTACAACTAATATAAATCTTTAGTCAGGTGCTCTAAACCTATGCTTTGCAGCCTATCTTGTTTTCTGGTATTTCTGTAGCATTTACATGTACTGCAGTCATTCATCATCACTGCATATTTTTATAAATCTTATGTCTTCTTTTCTACTTTCTCAAGTGGATATCATCATTCAATCTTATCTCTTTGTGATTCTTGATATTTGTTTCCCACCTCTACCAGTGCAAAAGCCTGGTCCTACAAATATGTTCTTCCTCTTTGGTGTTAAAATACTTTCACAATGAGATCTGGTTTTTTACTTTAAATTTTCATTTATTATTTTCAAAGGTTATTTTCCCTTTGTGATGCTTATTATGATTTTTGTAATTCTTCTGCTATTATTTTGATATGTTTAAACCACAGGGGGCATCTTACAATGTTAATCCATTTAGCATTTTCCTGGAAGTTCCTGTCTTATGAAATATTCAGGCCCAAACAGTCTCTTTCATGCTACAAAAATCAGGACTCTTAGGACTCCATTCAGAATAACTCTCAAAGCACTTAAAGAGGTAAAAAGCAAGGAGAGAGAAAGGGAAGGGAATTACATTACTAATACCTACTGCATCCTAAAAACAGCATTTCACAATCTCATTTAATACTCAATCCTAAAAAACATGGGTTAAATTCTCTACCTCATTTTACAGATGAGTAAACTGAGGCTCAGAGAAGTTAGGGACGTTCTCAAGTTCATGTATATAATAAATGATAAACCTGAGGGTCAAAATTAATTAGTATTCTCCAAAACTCATGCTTTTCCCATGACTTCATATTAACTCCCATCAGTCCTTACATACAGTTTTACGTACCTTCAAGTCCCCTGAGCCTCTCTGCACAAGTAGAACAGTGAGAATACAATTCAGGTACCCACAAAATCATAGCAGGGTAGTAGTTCTGCCACCTGCACCTTTCCAGCCCTCCTCTTTAATCAATGGTCTAAAATAGTGGTTTGCAGGCATTCATTGGAAAATTTACTGCAATTTAGAAAGCTCAGTTCAATAAATGTATATTGAGCATTTTCCACATGCCTGACACCAGGCCAGTTGCCTAGAATACATAGATGAATGAGATACTCATCTGCCTTTGAAAAATTTATGGTTTGGGAATCAAGAGGGGAAGGGAGACTGCTCTACACTAACATGTTTTGGGGAGTCCGCCATGCTGCTATTCCCTTCTCAAGAACAACAGGCTACATCTCGACTCATCAGGAGACAGCCCTGGGCACTTCAGCACCACAATACTCCTTCCCACCACCGCCCCCACCCCCCCCACCCCCTGCCGAGTTGGATCAGGTAAGGCAGGCCAGTCAGATTTTTCAGCCAGAAAATGCATGATTAGGCCTATTAGAAGTGAGCTAGATAGCACCAGTGTAAAAGAAGCCAATGAATGAAGAGAGTATGTAGTCATGCATTCCTGCTGCCCAGTTCCGGAATTTGACCAGATTCTTAAGGCCCTTCCAAACATCTGTTGTTCTACTGACTACTTTCCAGAGATATTGCTGTGGCCTGCCGGTATCTGAAATAAACATCGCTTCTGGTGTGAGCTAATTAGATTGGCTTCTGTCGCTTGGAAGTAGGTGAGCTCCAACGAATGCAAAAATATAATTATAATATGAGAAGCGCTATAACAGATACAGGTTCTGTGTCTGTGCTATGCAAGAGCTCCTGATCCAACCTCAACACCTGAAAAGAGTCCTGCAAAACTAGTACACTGAACAGAGACATGTAGATGGAGGGTGGGAGGTAAGGCCTCAGGTAGTCACAAGTCAAGGAGGAACAACTGCTGTGGTTCCCTAAACCCTGGCTAACTAATAAACAGATCATCAAAAAGCCATATAGCTTGACTAATGAGTCAAAAAAAAATTACTGATTGCCTACCATGAACCAGCATGTTGTAGAAATGGGTACAACTAGAGTCCTTGTATTAAAGGAAATCATGGTCCAGTGGCAATAGCTTTGCTCTCTACAGGACTTATGAGAAGTCAATGTCCATTTACTAAGCCTTGGATGATGATGTCTTGTGAGAATAAAGTTTTGTTCATTTGGGGGGTTTTACACCCTTTTATATCTTATCAGAATCAACATTATACTAACTGCTAATACTGACATAGTGTTTTATATGTACCAGGTACTTTTCTAAGTACTTTATAAATATTAACACATAATCTTCACAATTCTATAATTAGGCACTATGATTATCCCCATGTTACAGAAGAGCAAACTGAGGCACAAAAATGGTAAGTAACTTTCTCTACAGGTAGTAAGTAGAACTTGTAAATGTACCCAGCAATTTAAGGATCCACATTTTTAACCACTACTCCATGCCACTTTTAATAAATTTAGAAATAAAACTAAAATTACCCACCTTTTCACAAAATTCTTTTTTTGTTTTATTATAGTCCCTTGTAAAACTTTATAGAAGAGATACAAAGCTGATCCCTGAATAGATACTATTTTGTGTCTTCTTTAATTTAACAATGTCTCAAAATTTCGTAATACACTGATCTTCATAATTATCATTTTACTGGGGACAAAATATTCCATTGATTTGTTGTACCATAGCTTAACCTAACCTACCATTCCCCTACCATCCAATTTCCTAGATACTCCTTGGTTTTCCATTTCTTTGCCATTCTAAATAATGGTGGAAGAACTATGTCAGTAGAGGTTTTCTCCTTCTCTTGAATTACTTCCTTAAGATAAATTCCCGAAGTGGAGATTCCTAGTACAAATATCCATGACTAGTTTTTTAATTCCTGATATATAGTCAGATTATTTTCCAAAAATCAGCAATGGAAGGTTGCAAACTCGCCAATGAACCTGTTTCACTACAATTTCATGAGCACTGGATATTATGCGTATATTTTTTAATGTTTACTAATTTAGTAGGTATAAGTTACGGGTTTTTTTAATTTATATTTTAGTTGACTGCTTACTGATGAGGTTAATATTTTCCTAGTTGTTTACCTACTAACTGAAGTTCTTAATGAGAAAATTCTCTGTACATGGTTTTGTCCTATTATCTATTGAGAATGTAATAGTTTCTCTACCAGTTTGAATGCCTTTAAGAAAGTCATTAACCGGGGTTCCTGGTGGCTCAGTCATTAGGAGTCTGCCTTCGGCTCGGGTCATGATCCCAGAGCCCTGGGATCGAGCCCCGCATCGGGCTCCCTGCTCCGCGGGAAGCCTGCTTCTCCCTCTCCCACTCCCCCTGCTTGTGTTCTCTCTCGCGCTGTGTCTCTCTCTGTCAAATAAATAAATAAAATCTTAAAAAAAAAAAGAAAGAAAGTCATTAACCCCTTCCTGTCATACTTCAAATGCTTTTCCTCAGTCTGTTTACTGGGGAGTGAGCACTCTAAGGTCCTGGAAAGCAAGAAGCGAAGATGCTGCTCGGTGACAAAGAGCCTCTGAGTCCACTTTCTGCCCATAGATGAAGCAGTGACCTTGAAGAGGTTGAGTTTGGCTCAATAACCAGGAGAGCCTGATCTGTTGTGCAAACATCTCCCTCAATCTAAGTGAATCTATTTTTGTGTGATTGAACCCTGGATGGTGATTTAAGCCCTGAGTATAAAAGAGCTGAGGGGGCAATAAGACTTGAGCTTCTCAGATGGGAAGGGACCCCACCCCAAGGGGAACAGCACCATGGCACAGAGCTAATGCACTCACCTCACTAGAAGTTCCACAGACAGAAGAGGTGGGGAGACCCACTGCATCTGCTCCAGCTCTGTGTGACCTTCTCATCCCAATAAAACCCTGCATCCTTCATTAAATAAATCAGGAATGTCATCTAATCTAACAGTGGAGTTGTGCATCTCTGGTATTCCTGCCGACCCATACCCACGCAACTCTGCTCTCCCTTCCCCTTTCACCTCACTTGTGTTGCTTTCATGATACACATTTCACATTTTTAATACAGATAAATCTCTCAGGCTTTTTCTTGTGCTTTCTTTTATCTCTTCATATTTTGGAAGGGATCCCTCTTGCCAAGGTGCTCAGATATGCCCAATATTACATCATCCTCAAGCTTATATTAACCTTTATGTTTAACTATTCAGTTCATCTGAAACATAGTTTATTGTATAATATGAGACATAGAGTTAAAGAGTTCGCTGTGTTTCTAAAGTTTGTTGGGAACCTGGTTATAAAGTGAGTATTTTTTTCCCTATTGTTCTTTGGTAACTACTACATCCCACATTCAATTCACAAAAACAATTATATCAATTTCTAGAGCTTTTCATCCTATTTAAGTCCTATTTTTCCTTCTCCTAGCTACACATCAATATATACAGTATGAATTATTGTTTCTAACGTGTGTGTGTGTGTGTGTGTGTGTATACGGGACTAACTTCACCTCATCACTTTTCTTTAGTACTATTTCTGGTATCCTGTGATTTTTTTTTTTCAGAATGTTTTAGAATGATTTTGTCAAGAAAGAGTCTCGCAGAGTTTTTTAATTTTAAAACTTATAAATTAACTTACTAAAAGTTTACAATCTTTACAATATTCATTCTTCCATTCAGGAAACATTTCTCTGTCCATTCATGCTTCGAGTGTATCTCCAGGGAAGTGCTGTACATTCATTTATGTGGGTCACAGTGATCCTCTAATAAAGCTCATTCCTAAGTATTTTATATCTTTGTCACTATGGTAAATGAGTTTTTTTTTCATTATATTCTTCTGTCACTTATTAGTGATACACCAAAATCTCTGTTTGATAGAATTGATGTAAGTAACAGCCCTTTGAAGAATGTTTCTGTATCTCTGGCAAAACTATCATGAAAACATTGTTCATGATGTCATCCCATGTCCCTTTAAGCAATAAATTCCTTCCAGAGGTCAGAAAAAACAAGTTGTCCATTTTTTTTTCCTGAGATAAACTTAACCCAATGACAAAGGCTCTCTAACTATTTTATTTTTTTTCTCTTAGCAGCCAAGATATTAAAAGCTTAAGTTCATGTTTAACTGCACAAATGAATTAAACTTAGATGCCTGGCACACATATCTTTCTTTTCCTTTTAATTGGTTTTCGTTTTACTTGTATTTTTAATTGTCCTATTTGAATTCTGTAATCCACCTCAAATTGTCTTTGGAGGTAGGCAGTTAGCCTAGGAAGGTTATGTACTTTAATAAGCACATTCACAAGTAATTAAGCTATATGATAATGGAATAGTATTGTTCATCTGTTCCGAATTATATATGCTAAAAACAAGGTAATCAACCTTTTCCTTCAGGACACACTGTAAAGAAAGCATCATAGAACGTGAGAGGGATCCCACAGGTCACCTTGAGTCCTCTTTAATTTAAAAGAAAAATATAATCATTTTTCATAAACTTTGGTACTTCTGATATTTTTAGTAATAAAATCACTTATGATACAACTTAATAACTGGTCAAAGTGCAGCAAAGAGCATGTCATGGAGACACATCCGGTACCCATATGGGTGAGAAATGGTGAAAAATGATTTTGGAGGAGTCCCCTGACAAGGTTAAGTAACTCGTGCATGGTTCCTGGATTATAACTTCTGAGGTCTTTACCACACCCTTAGCAAAATTAGCCACTTATCCTAAGTTCTGATCGCCCTTTCTAGTTACTCGGTTTCCTCTAGGATGTCTTTCCTGTCCTCACAGACCACCCCTCTCTCCTTACCACACCCTTACTTTACCTGTCCCAGCACATCCCTTGGTACAATCATGAAACTGTCCAGTGCTAAGTCTGTCTGTAAGGTCCTTGAGAACAGGGACGATGTCTGAGTCACCTTATATTTCCAGCACCTAGCCGGCAACTAGCACTTCCAACCTACTCACACTGGATCTTAGTTGAACAGATTGTTCTCTCCCATCCAAAAAGAGAACTTTTTTTTTTATCAGCAGAGCCTTAGCCACCTCTGCATGCCCCAACTTGTTCTATTACTCAACTTGAAGTATAAGGACTTGAATACTAGTTATGCGCCCACCTTCCATGTGTACCTTTCTAGTCTACATCTCTTGGGCCACTGTTGGATCTTCATTCCAAAACCCTTCCTTGGTCCCTGGTCCTTCTTGACCTTCCTGATACCTCAAAGTCATGAACACCAGTATAATTTATTATACTGCCTTCAGCCCTTCTCCAGAACAGAAGAGGATATCAGATTCTGAATAAATGCAAGTAGCTCTCCCAATGTGGAAAGTATCAAGCTTTAGACAAAACACAGCCCAATCCATCTATGAATGAGGCCCCTTCCACATATAAGCAATGCATAATCTTTTGGAAATCATAATAATTATCCCCTAACGCATCCTTCTCCCAGTCCATCTCATGAAAACCACAAGTGGTTTGAAACAGTCTAACCCTCCTTTACAAATGAGAGCTGTCTCCTTGAGAAACCTTTATTTCTCAGAAACCTACCTACTCACATACTGACATATGATCTGCTGAGTCACTGTTTCCAGATTCTGGGGCCCAGCTCACAGCCAATATTCAAGATCTTATTTCCTGTGAGGTCATCTGTCCACTGGAAAATCTCATGTATCTGGTAATACAGGGACAGAGCTGTCCCTCACAAGGGAAGTCCGCAGATAACAGAATCTCGGTCCCTTTGATACCAAAGCTTAAAATTTCTAAATGCTTTTAGACAAAAAATTTTACAAATATTATTCCCATTACTGCTTTCATAAAGAGAGAATGTTGAACAAAACCGTGTCTTGATAACTGTGATTGAGTGATAAATATAAAGATAATGGAAGTCATCCTCCTTACATGGGAGTCCCTATACCCCTAATGGGATATTGGAGGACAGAAGGCTTTTGCCCTTTTCCACAGGGCGATATTCACATTCTTTTATCTCCTTCTTTAACTTCCTATTGCTACTTCTTTTTTATTTTATTTCTATGTTCTGCTTCCTTCTCTCCTTTGTCCCTTTCCTTCTGGGCTTCTCAAACCATAGAAGCCTGACTTGAGGAATAGCATGCCCACACCCTTCTGGAGTACAGGTCATTCTTTGTCACCACTGACTTCCCGACCCCCAGCACCAGGCTCCTTACTTTCCTCTTCAACTCCACATTTATCATCATTCTTGACTTCAACATTCCCATGAATAATCCATCCAACGTCTTGTCCCTGGCATTCTTTGACCTTCTTAACTCCAGGGATCACTTCTTGCCCCAGCTCAGCCCCTACTCACATAGATCACGCAAGTTACAGCACCCATTCCAGCATGTCAACCTCACACACCCTGTTCTCTGACCATCATCTCCTACAGTCCAGCACACTTCCACCACAGTCCAGCTTCCCTCCTACGGCTCCCTAGGCAGACCTACATTATCAACCCTAACACACACCATTGACCCTACCACTCTATATCTTCACATATCTCCTAACCATTCTGCTTTTGATTAACAAGGCGCTATAAATGCCTCCTTGCAAACATAACTCTCCTATTCCTCCACTGGCAAAACCTCAACCCTGGTTAATACCCCATGCACTTACGCCATGCTTCCACCAGAGCAGCCTATTGTTGCTGAAGAAAATCACAGAACATTGCCGATGGGACTGGTTTCAAATTTATAATCACAGTTCTCAAAACAGACCTGAATACTGCCAGACAGCTTACTTCCTAGGAAATTTGTTTTCCCAACTTCTGAGATCATTATTTACACCTTCTCTGCTCTCCTCAAGTTTCCAACATTCCTTCCTCTCTGCCCCACTCTCAGCTAATGACCTTGCTTTGTACTTCATAGAGAAAAGAGATGCTGTCGGATTAGAACGACCTCATCTTTCAACTATAAGTTCACCAACCTTCCTGTATCTATACTCAAATACTCTGCCTTCATTTCTGTTAAAAAGAGAAGAAGATAGATGAGATCTTGTGTTCTGTGATTGGATCATCTGTCATTGTCTTTAAAACATCGCTCCTACAATCACCTGTCTTTGTCTTTAAAACATCGCTCCTACAATCACCTGTCTTTGCTTTATCATTCCCATTAGCATTCAAACATGGCTCAGGGTCTCTTGCAAGGTTGTAGTCTCTGAAGACTAGACAGGGGCTTGGAGGATTCCCTGCCAAGCTCGCTCACACTGCTGTGGGCAGGAGGTTTCAGCTCCTTGCCATATAAGCCTCTCCATAGGGTGCTCAGACACAACTTTACCCAGAGCAAGCAATGAGAGGTGGTGGGTTGGGGTGGGGGGGTAAAGTGGGGCTGGAGAGAGAGAGAAGGAGACAGAACAATACAGAAGCCATGGTCCTTTTATAACCTAACATCTGAAGTGGCATCTCATTCCTTTGGTTGTGTTCTATTCATTAGAATTAAGTCACTGAAGTCAATCCTGGGCACAAGTATCAGACAGATTTGTAAGACCATCACTGTTTCAGAACTTGAGGTAATTCTAGGGGCACCTGGCTGGCTCAATTGGTAGAGTATGCGATTCTTTTCTCAAGGTCATGAGTTCAAGCCCCACACTGGGTGTAGAGATTACTTAAAAATAAAATCTTTAAAAAAAAAAACTTAAGGTAATTCTAAATGGGATACTGAATAAAAAATAATCTCAGTCCAGTATATATTTAGAGCCCCCTATAAACTACCCTACATCCATCCCAATATCTCCCTCTCCTCAGCCAATACAAACCCTCTATTATGTGCCTGTTTCTTACTGAAGATATTCATACTCTTTCTTATGCACATGTTCTTTAGAAACTTTATATATTGGGGCGCCTGGGTGGTTCAGTCAGTTGAGCATCCGACTCTTGATCTCAGCTCAGGTCTTGATCTCAGGATCATGAGTTCAAGCCCCACCCTGGGCTCCAGACATTTTATATATAATTCTGAATATAATACCATGAATTGACTTAAATGTTATGAAGTAAATATTTCCAAGTCATTTTGCCTATGCCTTCCAAAACCGTGATTTCACCTCTTGAGAGCCAGGACCAGGTCTTCTCCCCAGTCTCTGTCCTGCACAGTGCCCAGTATTGGGCTACATACAATCATGAATCAATCAATCAATCTAGCCAGCTAGCTACAGAAATAAAACCACTTCAAAACCAAATTAAATAACAAAAACTCTAATTCAAAGGGATACACACACACCTATGTTCATAGCAGCATTATTTACAATAGCCAAGATATGGAAGCAGCCTAAGTGTCCAAAGATAGATGAATGAATAAAGAAGATGTGGTGCTCACACATACACACATGCACATACACACACAATGGAATATTATTCAGTCACAAAAAAGGAATGAAATCTTGCCATTTGCAACAACATGGATGGAGCTAGAGTGTATAATGCTAAGTGAAATAAGTCAGTCAGAGAAAGACAAATACCATATGATTTCAATTGTATGTGGAATTTAAGAAACAAAATAAGCAAAGGAAAGAAGAGAGAGGAGAGAGAGGGAAAGAGAGACAAACCAAGAAACAGACTCTTAACTCTAGAGAACAGGCTGATGGTTACCAGAGGGGAGGTGGCTGGGGGGGAATGGGTGAAATAGGGGATGGGGATTAAGGAGGGCACTTGTCCTGATGAGCACTGAGTGATGCACGGAACTGCTGAATCACTATATTGTGTACCTGAAACTAGTATCACACTGCATGTTAACTGGAATTAAAAACTTTAAAAAATTAAATGAAATAAAATATTATTACATCACTCTTGTCAACCAGTCGATGTTTCCACAACATTGTTTAAATTATAAGAGATCACTTGATGTCACAGCTCTATAGCCCTTCCCTTTCCTCCCTCCATCCTCTTATATTCCTGTCCCCCTATAGCTCAGAACCATCTGACTTGAAGACTTGGTCCCACTCCAACCTCTGCAACCAATGCACAGTCCTGACTATGGATGTGAGAGCACTGATTAGTCTAATCCAGGACCCAGTCCCAACTTGACCTTGGGACTGGTTTTTACTCTGCTTCTGAACTGACTTTACCACTTTTGTGGTTTTGATTAACCAGATTCCTTGTCCTATATTTGAGTTCCATTCTTGATAGCTGTGTTATGGATACTTGGGGATTTGTTTTAATCATGTTTGGTAAGAAAAGCAGACACAGAAATGACTGTCATGAAGGAAGGCGTTTTCTATACTCACAGACCCCTAGCATGCCACAGCAGACCGCAGGGGAAAGCACCGATGTCAGGTGGCAGAGGAAGCAAGGAGGAAAGCTTGGACGAGCCTTTATTGTGGTTTCTGAGGGCAGGAACAAGGGAGGCGGGGTAAGCCAGTTTAGGACGGGCTAGTTGGAGTAATTGCTGCGGGCTCTGGGGTATAGTGGCTCTGCGAAACTGTCTAGTACCTGGCCCTCAGGTGATGGGGGGGCGGGGGCAGTGGCCTGGAGTAGAAGAGCTTGATAAGGAAATGGTTGGGGAAATGGGCTCTGAATTCATTCGTTGGTTTGCATGTGAAAGACATGCTCAAAGTCACGGTCCGTACTTGGTCCATACTTGGTCTGTACTTGGTCCCTACTTTATCTGTAGGAATTAGCTAATTCTGGGAGGGGCAATCCCTCCAGGGTCAGTAAGGCCCCAGCTGTCAAAGCATGAAATACAAAAACTAGAAAACATGGTTATTTTAACAACCCACGTAGCTCTACCTTGGTCCCGCCTTGCTCCTGTTGGTATTCTTCCTACCTGCCTAGACAGCAGCCATATCTACACAATATCAGCACAGTCAAGATATTAAGAGGTATGGTCCTGCATGGAGGATGAGCACTTACCTTGATGAGCACAGAGTAGTGTATTGTTGAATCATTATATATACACCTGAAACTAATATAACACTGCATGTTAAGTATACCTGAATAAAAAATAATAAAGTCTTTCCTACTCTCTGCTCAAATAAAAAGAAAAAAAGACATGGTTCTGAAATCAGATACACCTGGGTTAAAATACCTTGCTGCTCCACCAATGATTAATTCTGCAACCATGGATAAGTCACTGAACATTCCTGAACCTCATTTTCTCATCTGTACAATGAAGATGATAATACTTAATGCAAGTACTTACATAATAAAGCACTTAGCCTAAAGTAAGCAATTAAAATGTGTCAGCAATAATTACTATTTCTTCATCCTGTGATTTCCCCCAAAGTGCACTGCATGTGATTGATATGTAGTAGACACTCAATAAATGTATGTCGAAGTTCACTAAACCAACAAAGAAATGAATGAAAAAAATCAATGAGTAATCTTTGACTGATTGTAGAAAAGCAACTTTTTTTTTTTTTTAGAATAATCGGCAGCCCAGAACTTAGAAGTGAAGCCTGGATGTGAAGACTATTTTTACAATTTACAAATTCACAGTTTTACACGTGTCTCTCTAAGACAGGACGGAGATTCTATTGGTAGGCTCTCCAGCATCCATCCCCTCTTTCCCTCACTGATAGAGCCTTGATTTTGTTCTGCTATCTACTCGTGATTCGCGGGAGGGTTGTCCTATCCCCATCTTCAGGGACAAATCCTGGAGGTCCCATTCCCATTGCCCCTGATGGGCTTAGGGATGGGAACGTGACCCTTTCTGCTCTAAATACTGGCCCTTTGGCCAGGAAATTCTGGCTGAACAGCTGCAGCCTCCTTGCAACCAACCAGGAGGGAGGCAGCCTAAGGGCCAAGTCATCAAGGTTAAGGTACAGGGTAAAGGTGTGAAAAAAAACACCTGAGTCCTCTGTAAAATAGCAATAGCTACCATTTAAGGAATATTTATTATGTTTCAGGTATTCCTCTAAATGTCTGTGGGCATTAACTCATGATCCTCAACACTAATCCCAGGTAGGAATCTTTTTATCACTGTTTTACAGATTGAGAAACTGAGACCTAAAGAATTCTTGTAATCTGTGCAAGGTCACATAGCAATAAGTGGTAAAGTCAGGATTTAAACCCACAGCTGGGCTCCAAAACTTAGGTTCTTTGCCTCTTTGCTTTATTGGATTTGGAAAATGCTCTCAAGACAGAATCAACCAGTTCTCTCTGGACTGGTTATACGATTTTAAATGTCTTACTATTAAGCCAATTTGAATTGGAGTTTTTGCTAAAAGCAGCTGATAGGATCCTAATAAATATACTCAGATTCTTTATCTGTAAAATGGGGATGCTTCTCCATGCCTTAGGCTATTGCTGTTAACATAGAGCTCAATAAATAATCTTCTGAATCCCCTCCTACTGCCGGTCATTACTTTTGTAACTGTGGTTTTCCATCAGCTTACTGAACTTCTTCCAAGACTCCAGCCCAGCTCAGTTGCTTTGTGTACTTTAGATCTGTACCCAGGCAAATGTATACACCCTCCTAGAAGTGACCAGGCACGCCTCATGTATGAAAACCAGCTCATTACTAAGCAAAGTTCTTCTGCTGATAGATCTTTGTTATAATGCACACTCTTGATTTTAGATTTTATTTTCTCTTCTAAGGTAACTTTTTGCTCTCTCTGTAATTAGCTTCAAAAGCATGTAGAGAACAGCTCAGTGGATTATCACATGCTAAATCAGCTTAAATGAAAATGAGTTCCATTCTCAGCTCACTTTCAGGACATATTAACCAAAAGCCATAATTTACAGCTGTCATATGAAAATAATGATAAAGTCATGAATATTAAATTAAAAATACCAATTTTAGGAGAGCTTCCTCAAAGGGGTAAAGCATTGGGGAAAAAAATACAAAACTTTTATAACTTGATCTGTGCCAAATCAAGGTTTCCTGATGGTCTAAGGAGAAAAACTTAAGCATTTTGATAAGCCTTTTATATTATGTCCTGTTTTAAAGGAAAATGCTCATTACTCTAACAAGTTGTTGAGCTGAATGTGTATTTTGAATATTTTTCAAATGCATCTTTGTAATTCCTGATTTTTGAAACTCTCTGTAAAAGCTGAATTGTATATTTATTGCATTTCTAAAATCCAACTTTCCTTCCTTTTCCATTCTATATCAAAAGGCTTCTCACCATCAATGTAAATTTAAATTTGTATAGTACTTTATCCTTTACAAAGTGCTTTCACTGGCATTTCCTTAACCTCCAACAAGTCCAGAAAGGAAGACAAGACACATATTCTTATCCAAATTGTCCAATAAATTAGTAAATTTATTTATGCTTGTTTTCTTCCTTTCATTTATTCAGCCCACATTTATTTGATAGCCATTATGACCAGACACTATTCTAGGCACTGAGGATGCAGAGGGAAACAAAATAGTCACTAGCTTCAGGAAAATTACACATTGGCAGGTAGGCTACACAATAAATAAGTAAACAAGTCCATGAAGAAGCCTAGACTCAAACCGTGGTCGCTTAATCGCAAATCTAGATGCCTCCCTGGTCCAAATAAGCTGGCACAATAGTTCTCTCTGCCATGAATTTTGGCAGTTTGATTTCTTGGACTCAAACCTCTTTGGGTTTCCAAAAGGTCTCAGATTGTTCCTACTCCTCTGAAGAAATTCAGTGGACAACTATCGAAGCAGCATTTAATAACCTATGCATTCAGAGCACTGTTACAGATAGTTAAGAAGATTATTCCTCATCCCCCCCCAAAACAAAAGAATTGTGGATTTAAAAATTAACTTAAAAAAGAAACACACACACCTATAAATGTGTGTGTGCATTAACTCACGTGATCATCATTGCAGACTGTTGGAGGAAGTCATCTAGAGGACATGACCACTGGTTGACCAGGTACAAGCTGGACTCAGGCACTCGGAGGCTTCTCTCCGCTGCTCCCCTGTCCTTGGAATGCACTTTCTGCCTACATCCCCATGCCAGAAGCAGTCTTGAGGACACAGCCTTGAGATAGGAAAGTGTTGAGACTGCCTGGACTGAATTCAGTTAAGATCTCTATATAAACTTTTTAGACTCTGGCAGGCAGGTGCAGAGAGCTACTCATGTTGGGGCTGCCCAAGACAATCCTCAGAGGTAAGTTCCCTTGCTCATCCAACCTCCCACCTACCAGTCCAGAGTGGCTGTCTCTTCCTTCAGTCTTTCTTTGCCCTCCATGTACAGGGGTGTTTCAGATTTCACCCAGGAAGCTCCCGAGGTCTCGAACAAACACTAACCTCAAATAGGAATGTTTACTGTTTTTTGTTTTAAGATTCTATTTATTTCAGAGAGAGAGAGGGAGAGAGAGAGAGAGAAAGCATGAGCAGGGGGAGAGGGGCCAGGAGTGGGAGAGGGAGAAGCAGACTCCCTGCTGAGCAGGGAGCCAGATGTGGGGTTTGATCCCAGGACCCTAAGATCATGACCTGAGCCGAAGGCAGACGCTCAACTGATTGAGCCACCCAGGCACGCCCCAAATAGGAATATTTTTATCACTGTCTTACTGACCAAAAAAAATGAGGCCTGGAGAACTTACACAATTCGTGCCAGGTCACATAATAATAAGTAATAAGAGTTAGGATTTGAACCCCCAGTTGCGTTTCAGAACATAGGTTCTTTGCCTCTCTATTTTACTAGATCTAGAAAATGCTACTGCCAATGGGATGATATTCTTGTACCTGGAAAAATACACTAACATAAAATTTTAAAGTGCAAATTAATACCCTGCAAATGAGAGTCTACTCATTTAGTTATTAGCAGCTGTCTGACTACATAGGCTTTCCACATTTCAAATGACTCCCCTCCGCCAGTTTTCCACCTCACGGCACTCACTAGTAGGTTAACTTGCTCCATGTATCATTAGTAATTCATGACTTATTTTTGAAGGTGCAGGGACAGCACTACTACAGACCTAATACAATGAATATCTTATTAGGAAGAAATTAACAAATGAATTGTCGCCGATCAATAGGTGTTCAAGAGAAAATTACAATGATAGTAAAGTCTAAATAATTTATACACAATATTGATTTTTTCATTACATTAATTATTCTTTATAGCACACATAGGGAACTTGGAGAATAAAACTTTCAAAGCAAAGAAATTTATCTGCGGTGGTGCTGTAGGCTTAAGTCTGAATTTAAAAGACAAAGAATGGGCCATGAGCTGACAAATATTTTTAGATTAAATACACATCAGATAATAAATTTGACAGCTCCACTGTACCTGAGTTCCTTCATGTTGTCCGGCGTTTTTATACACAATACTTTTGATATTTATTTATCAAGAGAAGTATTGATAGAACTGTTTCTTAATAGAAACATTAGAAATAGAACTACCCATTAATCCACCTCTTTCATCAAATGTACGGAAGGCAGAATGACAAACTCGATGAAGCTATGTGGGAAAGAAAAACTTCTCTAACACCTCTCTTGGAATCTTTAAGTTAACTGGACTTAAATTCAGTAGAATGGAGTGCAGGCTCCTTAGAGCTAATAACTCTCATATCCAGCAGAAAAAATTTCCTAAGGCAATTTTATCATGGCAAGTAACTTTCATACAGATGCAAGGGCCTGAAGATGATCCTCATGTTTAAGGTCACATGATGGGGTGCCAGAGAACAAAAAAAGGGTGTTGTGTGGTAGGGGGAGCTGTCAAAAAGAGGTCAGAGGTGGGTGAATTCTTCATGGATGGTACTGTTCCCGGGAATTCCCTCCTAGGGATGGAAGAAATGAACTTGGGGAGGGGCGCCTAAGTGGCTCAGTCCATTAAGCATCTGACTTTCGCTCAGGTCATGATCTTAGGGTCCTGGGATCAGGCCCCACATCAAGCCCCGCAATGGGCTCTGTGCTCAGCAGGGAGTCTGCTTCTTCTCCCTTTCCCTCTGCCCTTACCCCCGCTCGTGAACACAAGCTATCTCACTCTCTCCCTCTCTCAAATAAATAAAATCTTTTTTAAAAATTAAAAAAAAAAAGAAATGAACTTAACACATAATGCACCAAGCTCAACAGATGTAGTAGGAACAAATACTGGGCTGAATATCGTTTTCGTCACCTACAAATGCTTACATTGAATAGTGTTTTACTCATGACATTTTGACTCTTGGAATTAAAGCAGTGACTTGACAGTTCTTACTTGAGTTTTCTCAGATGTCACCTTCAACTATTTTTCAGTATCTAATGTCTGGCAATTCCACCTACCTAAGGTTTTGCAGAGAGTTGCACATACGTAGAATATCAAGCTGTCATATCTCCCCCAAGACAAATATGGAAATAGTGTTTCAAAAGTCTTAAAATTAAAACCAAAAACATTAAAATAGTTTCAAATCCGATACAATTTTTTTCTTTCCTCACCTTTTACCTTCAGAGACTGAAAGCCACATTCATATTACTTTTAACGTTCTTAATATTCTTGGAAGAAAATCTAAGCAACAGGAAGCAGCTCATCTCACAAGCATGCTTTTGCAAACCACAGCCAGTTTTGCAAACGATCTTGTCCTGTCTTAACTAATATTGCTATATCACTTCAAATTCATAAAATACCCCACACAGATATAATATAAAATGTGTGTTGTCCACTATGCATCATCATACAGCTATAACTGCCCAAATGTGTTACCAGCTGATTCTGGGGTACCATGGTGACAAAACACCCCAAGTTAGCATCATTTCTACTATTCAGTCAAAAGTCCCTTGTCTATGGTGACTGTTCTGCTGTCGAATGTCCTTTGCTGCATTCACCATTCTTAAGGTGGAGACTAATGGTCCATACAGAAAACATGTGGTCCAGGTATTAAAGGAATGGATATTGGTCTCGTTTGTAGAACCGAATGGGACATTCATAAGGTGGATGAGAAGAAATTTCAAGCTATTTAAAAGCACTGTGCATGTTATTCTCCATTTTCATCCCACCCCCACCCACCCCAAACCCAAATCCATTCTCTGCCTTTCTCTGCCTTGGGAAAGCACATGCACTGTATCAGGTAGCTCTCCTGCCATTCAGCTTCCATGTGGCTTCAGCCAGTGGAAGACAATGGATGGAGACAGAGGACAGGTGGGAGGAGAAAGTGATCGAGAGATTTCCTCCCCACCCCTCCCCTCTGCCTCGGCTCCGTATTTCTGGCGGCGGGTGGGGGGGGGGTAAGGCTGCTTTCTGCAAGCAGCTCCCATGGGGCAGCCCTTCCTACCTGTGAGGCTGTAGCTCCTGTCAGGCCCCAGTGGACAACGGATGCTGACGACAGGGTTTTTTTCCCTCTGCCACTTCAGGCTCAGAAATAAGAATTTCCCCTTGTTAGGAGCGACAAGGAGCCCCAGGTCCAGTGTTAGACCTTAACCAGTCCATCCCTCTATAATAGCCCCATCATTGTCCCAGAGTGGGCCTCTGTTTGCTGCCAGGCGGCTGGCTAATACAGCTCCCTGTGATATAGAAGAAGAACATGTAAGTAAATCAAAGAACCCCAGCAGCTTTCCGAGGCAGACAGCCACCTAAGTAGAGGAGGACTCCCCATTAATGCACTAACGAGACAACCATGCATACGAGATAAATTGCTGACCTCCACTTTCAATATTCTTTTGGATTTCAGGTTTTTAGGATTTCATTCTTCACCTTGACTACTTTTGTCCTTCTGCTTTCCCTCCTCGGTAGCATCCTGCTAATTTACACTCCACATGATCAGTGTCTGGTCTCTCTTCCTGGGGCATGTCACCTTGTTTTTCACTGTACTCCACAGATGTTTCCTTCAGACTTCCACACACAGGTCAGGTTACCACCTATATATGTTCAAAGTCACGTGTACCCTTCTCTCTAGGTCTGTGTTTTCACTTTTTAAGCAAACCTATAAAATTCTACAAGTTCATAATTAGAGTCCCCAAAATATGGAAGCTATCATCCAGGTTTACAGTCACATTTCCATAACCTTGATTCCTTCGGAAGAAATACTCTGCAAAATCTAACAGATAAATCTGGAGGACAGCAAGGAGGTTAGCATTTCTACCCTCTTATGTTTTTAAAGAAACTAGAATGCAGCAGTAACCATGAACACACGGTGTTAAATGCAAGGTTCTGACAACAAATGGTACAGTACTTACCAATAAAAGCATGGTAAGATATTAATAATTGCAACGAACTGCAAATATTTATGTGCCCACAGGCAACTAATTCAATTTCACTGCAGGATTGCTCCATTTATGAATTTAATTGTGTGTTTTAAACATTTCTGCCGCTGTTTCATTAATTTCCCATAAAAAAATAAAATTATATGCTGAAGAAAGAAGGCAAGTTTCCATTCAACAGTGTTCATTAAGTGCCCACTGAGTGTCCACGGTGGCTTACAAATTAACATTCACTTTTACCATTTATGGCTTCTCTTTTGCATCATGGCTTGCAATTCATTTTTGCATCACTCGGGATGAGAAGTTCCAGCTTCAAAAAGGATGGTACAGGTTGCCTCTCATCGTTTTATTTTTTACGCACAACAGCATGGATGTGTAAGACAAGCCCCATGAGAACAAAATAATGGCTAATTCTTACACGGGTCAGGCTCTGTGCACTCTTGAAACTCACCAGGGGTAGTACCACTATTCCTCCCATTTTCCGGAGAAGGAAATCAAAGTACAGAACAGGTAACTGACTTCAGGGTTATCCGGAAGTAAGAGGCTGAGCCAGGGAGATGGGTGGGGGGAATGGGCTAGATGGGGGATGGGTATTCAGGAGGGCACTTGTTGGGATGGGTGTTGTATGTAAGTGATGAATCACTGAATTCTACTCCTGAAAGTAATACTACACTATATGTTAACTAACTTGAATTTAAATTAAAAAAAAAAAGAAAGACTTACATATTCTAAATTTAAAAAAAAAAATCCAGCTCATTTGACGTCACAGCCCATGCTCGTAAACATCACCCAAATGACACTCACAAACTGGGCATCAGCACAATTTCCAGTGATTTTCAGTGGCTAACTTTGTCATTGATTTCTTCCAATTTCCCTTGAGGACATTTTTCCTAATAAAGGGTCTCCTTCCAATGCTCTTCAATATCATAATCTCCAACCACAACTACCTCAACTGTCTGACTTTGATCAGTAGTAATCCAGGCCACATTGTTTAGGCTTTTCTCAGCCTCCCAACCTACATCAAGGAGCCCATTCTCTCTAGTTAGGCTGATTTTTTTTTTCCTTAACTGAGAATGAATGAGATTAACCTTGTACCCAAAGGAATTCCTGACTTGTAGCATACTGTCTGCTGGGAAAAACCTTCTAGACTGGTCCAATAAGTCCTGGCCTCTGTCCTGACTTTTACTCCTCCTCTAGAGAATCAGGGCAGTTGACATCTTGCTAATTATGGAAGGCAATTACTAATGATTAGAATTTTCACCTGAAATAAGAGAGTCGTGACATAAAACATTGGCTCATTCCATAAAAAACTACAATCTGGTCAAGTTATGCTGACATTTTTACAAGGTAAACTAGAATATGACAGATTTTTAGATGACATGTGTTGAGCATTTTTTATAGGTCGGTCTCTGTGCTTGGGAACTTTACATGGGTTTTACTGAGCTACAGGAGATATAAACAAATAACACTGTCTAAGTTAACTGTCCAGTACACTTCCCAAATGCAGTTAAATGCTTAGCTATAATTTAAATAAAGTTATATTGGCCCATTAAAATCAACAGAGAATTTATATATGATATCCATAATTTAACAAACTCAAAAACAAGAAAATTGATTGCTGGAAAATATTAATTTGGGTTCCCCATTTAACTGTTTTCATACTAAACCTATTTCTTGGCTCAATAATTTATTTCATGAACCTTAAAATCACATTAAGATTTGGCAGTCTCAATTAAACCTGTTTAATTCATTATCAAGCATAAGTAACTTTCAAATGCCATAAGCTTCTGATTGTCCTTAGTAAAAATGAGATGATAATAATTAGCTTTGGGGAATAATAAAGTAAGAGTCTAAGATTAAGCCAATCCACATTGTTAGAGGCTAAATTTACCTAGCTTCCAATTATCACATGAGCATTTCTATTTCTCTAAAAAAAAAAATCAACCCTTGCCAACATCCCAAGGTAACCAGCACAAAAAAGGCAGAAAAATAAATCATCGATCACCATTTACTGGTTCCAGTTTTATCTTCACAACTCAAAAAAAAAAATGGAATGGGTTTAATTCAGCCTCCTTCTGATTTATAGCAAATATTGGTGGTTTGGACCAGAAGCAATACTTTCAGAGACTCTGTAATGAACATATAAGTGGATATGGCATATAGACAGAACAATCTCTTATCTCCTTGGTTTCACACAGCACACAAACCCGATGGTGAAAATTAACCTTCTTCACAGTTCAACATTTCTAATTAGAAGAGACATCAAAAAGATTATGCTTTAGAAAGCAGTATGGGCCATAATATTCTAGGCAGTCTGAAACAGAACTCTGTAGCCTCCTTATATATTTTAGCCTGCTGTCCACAGGAAAAAGCAATACCCAGATGATGTTTCAAAGTGGTAACGGCTTCTGGTGGAAGTTATATTTCTCAGCTTACCTTTTTATACTTATTATGAAGAAGCAACGTTCTAGGACACAGGACCTATCCATTGCTTTTAGCCCTGAACGAATACAACAGTCTATACCATCAGACCGTGCTCTACCAAAAGTTTCCTTGGTAGAAATATCTACAAATGTTTGAGAAATGAGTAGTTCATTTGTAAGCATTTTGGGTTTTTTTTTTCCTCTGGTTTTATTTTCTCTGCATGGGGCAGGAAAGGGACAAAGAAAGATACCCTGAATTCAGCTTAGATTAGAACACAGAAACTCAAAATAGAAGGCCATACAAGTTCAGCCCTTCCTGGGGAGGAACTGCTTTCACAACATCAGTGGTTGATCAGCCACATTTAAAGTTTTCACTGTTAGGTAGTATGCTGCTGCACAAAAGAGTTCATTCTCGTTTTAGACAGCTACAGTTTTTTTAAAGATTTTATTTATTTATTTATTTGAGAGAGAGAGAGAACACTAGCGGGGGGTGGGGAACAGAGGGACAAGCCGACTTTCCACTGAACAAGGAGCCAACGTAGGGCTCGATCCCAGGCCCCTGGGATCATGACCTGAGCCAAAGGCAGATGCTCAACTGACTGAGCCACCCAGGCGCCTAGACAGCTACAAATTTTAAGAAGTTCTTTCTTACTCTGAGTTGAAACCTTATCCTACCACTGGTACCCCATGTACCCTAGTTCCATCCTTTGGAGAAATACAGAGCAAGCTTCCTCCATTTTCCACATCTTCTTCCTTTGACTATTAGAAGGCAATTTTTACATCTTTCCTTAATTTTTCCACCTCCATATTAAATACTTCCGGTTCCTTCAAATTATTCCTCATATGACATGGTTTCCAGCTGCTGCAAGTAAACTGGAGCTATAGCTTGACTTGAAAATGTTCCTACATGCAAGAATGCAAAGGGGAGATCTGAAAGTTTATTTTTTATTCATTTACACATATAACTGACACAACTAGAAAGACTATCCAGAACCCGATGGTCTATGTGGGAGCTGTATCTATGTGAGGTCCCCTTCTTATCATCACACACACACATACACACACACACACACACATACACACACACACACACACACACACACACCAGTTCCACGGATGGTACTGTGATACCAGGTGGGTCCGAAAACCTCATCGCCCTGGCCACATGGACTGGCAGAAAGGATAGTCACAAGTTCCAAGCTGGACTAATCAGAGTCATTCCCCAAGATTTTAAATTGGAACATGGAGAAAGCTTGCTACCTGCTTGGCCTGTGGAGCTATTAGATATGATAGCCATTTACCCATTTCATGGAATTAGCCAATCTGATGAGGTCAATATCCAAAGGAATATGGGGAGAAAGACCCCAGACCTCCAGTTCCAGGCGTTCTTAGAACCAACTCTACCCCTATGTTTCCTATGCTCTGGTTATTAAGCCAATAATTCCCCCCTGGCTGAACTGAGTTAGGGTTGTGTCATTGGCAACACAGAAGGTCCTATCTACTACAATATTCATAAGATTCCAACTAGTCTACTAGAACCAAAAGAAAACAGGTCATAAAAGGGAAAAATCACTACGCCCCCCCCTACAAAAGGTGTGAACAGAATCTCCTTCCAGCAATGGGGCGCCTGGGTGGCTTAGCTGGTGGAGTGGTCCACTCTTGCTTTTGCCTCAGGTCATGATCTCATGGGTCATGGGATCAAGCCCCACATGGGGCTCAGCATTCAGTGTGGAGTCTACTGGAGATTCTCTCCTGCCCCTCCCCCCACACATGCTCTCACTCTTTCTCTCTCTCTAAAATAAATAAATCTTTTAAAGAAATCTCTTTCTACCATTATTTAAGAATGAGAGTGATACTCACCTACCAAAGATCAAGGTCTTTCTTTCCTAATAGCCTAAGCTCCATAGGACTGACACTATTCAAAACTGTATTGTCAGAACTATCACAGTACCTGGCACATAATAAGTGCTTAAAACACTCTCCACTATACTTTTATAGAAGTATATAGAAGTATAGAAGAAAACAAGAGGCAAAACATCAAATACAACTTACTAAAATAAAGATTCAAGTTCCCTGAAGAAACCTTAGATACATCATTTCACTTCCTTAGAATTAAATTGCTCCTTTGCCAGATATTTTATAGGACTTGATTACTTCTTCAGTCTTTTTTAGCCATAAAATGCTATGATTCTATCCATACTCAACAATGGTAAAGAATAGTCTTCTAAAGACCTGAACATGCAGATAAAAGGAAAAACAGTAATAAAGAAGGCAGCACAAGAATAATAAGAATAACCTACCAAAAAGATAGTTGCGGGGGAGAGCAAAAGAAATAGAACGAGAAGAAATCATCAGTGATAGGATCAAAGAGGTCATTCATATGTGCCACCTTCTGATTTGCTTCCTATTTTACTCTAACTAATTTCTGTGCTCAAAAAAGCCCTCTGTGCTGAATCCAAACTGCCAGCCCCAGAGCCTTGTCCCTTCCTGGGTCCATATAGTCCATATGATGGCTCCTTCATCTAAACCATGCATCTCCTTTCAGAGTTGGCTTCCCACTTCTGCCTTTGGTACTCAATATTCCCACTTGCTCACACCATCCCAGACAGGTTGGTTTTTGTTTGCTTGTTCCATCACCAACAGAATATATACCCAATTATATTGTGTCCCTGTCTTCCATCATGTCCCCTGCATTGATTGATGCTCAAATGTCCATAATTTTCCATTTATTTCTTAAATTTGAATTCTGTCTCAGTACAAGTAATCATAAAATAGCATCTCTATAAAATAAGGTGACCCATTTACAATGCGCTGCTCTAAGGAACTGACCTCAGATCCTTTCATGAAAGAAGGCCTTGACTCAGGAAAACAGTGTTATTACAACTAACAACTAATGTTAACTATTACTATATACCTGCAAAGTACTATATTCCAGCACATTACACTATACGTAGACACTGCGGTAAGCATTTTGCACACATTTGTTCATTTAGTTCTCACAACACCTCTATAAGAGAAGTACTAATTACTACCTGTGCTTTAAAGATAAAGAATCTGAGGCTCAGAAGGAGTAACCTACTCCTGGTTACATAGCTAGTAAGGGCCACTCTTGGTTACACAGGAGCCATATCTATCTGAATCCAGAATCCTTGCTCTTGCTCACTACATGACTTACAAAGGCACTAATCCCTGTGAGAAATGGGGAGAGGGACCCTCAAGAGGACCAAAAGGAAAAAGACTAGGGAACTAAAATCAACATGATCTACTTCTCGAGTTTGCTTAGAGTCAGCCCTATTTGAAGAACCTTGGTCCCATTATGTAGCAATAGATTATCTGCCATTTTGCTTTCTGGAAATGTACCCTCCATTATCCAGGCTAATCTAGTTGACTGTAGAAGGCTGTACACAGGCATTCCAATGACAGACCAGTAATTCAATCTTCTCTGTGAGGAAGATGCTACCGGACATCCCTTCAACTTTTTTCCTATAACTTTCGATGCAGGGTGCCTCACATAACCCACAACCATTCCTTCCTAAAACATCTAGAACGAAAGAAGTAATTTAGAATACCAAGAAGGGGAGAGAAGGTGAAGAAGAAAAGGAAAAGGAATTATAGAGTGGTAACAACCCCCCCAAAAAGAAACCTACCGTGAAAATTAAAAAACTAAAAAAAAAAAAAAAGCAACCCAGTGCAGGGTGATTATCTGATAACTTGTGATTCAAAGAGAAATAAATGTTCATGGTCCATCACTAAACAGAAAAAAACATTTGACAGTAGAAACCGTATGTTCAAATAGCCAAAGTGGAATTTTCCCACATCACAGAGTAGAGAGATACTGAGTATTTCCTATAGGAGTGAGACCTTACGGCTTAATCCATGTAGGGTCTATGGCAGAAGAACACTTCATCACTAAGCAAAAATCCAATTATTTTCAGGTTCCATAATCTCTAGTTTCTCCAAAACTCTTCATCTATCCACTGAGACTTTTATACATATATTGATAGAATAAAATGCCCATCCCTACTGTAGAGTCGATGTTCCTCTGTGATAATCAAAGTCTCTAGTTTTATTGAAATGGAAGCTAGGAATCAGAGTAGCAAAGTCCTTGGGGTCAGTCAGTAATTAATAGGTAAAGGCTGAAACACAAAAGGTACAATTTGGGGTGAGATGCAGCAAAGCTTGTCTCTCATTGAAATAATAGTCTCGTCTGTTAGGAAGTTTGAAAGTAATAATTAATTGAAAAACTATTTTAAGCTAAAACAGAGGAGCAGGGTCTAAAACACTACAGGATTAGAAATTTTTAAAAGTAAAAGGTCCTTAAAATATGCTAAGGAAGGAGCCTAATGCCTTCATTCCAAGTCCAACCAGTTTCCTATTCTAACCAATTTCCATTAAACAGGGAAAGGAGCAGGGAGGAGAGAAAGTATTTGAAAAACTGCCAGAGTAAAAAATCCCATAATGAAATTTTGCTCATTCTTGGAGAAATGAAGTAGAATTAGATGCTTCAGTGGTGGTGAATTCAGAATCCGGGTAGCTTCCAGTAAATGAAGTCTTTCCATAATGTCAAATACAAAAGCTATCTGATATCAACATATTGAGCTTGAGTTTTTAAATTCCTGTTTCCTTACACCAAATTGTTTGAAACCTTTGAGATAAAAACTTCAATAAACTAGTGTTCCAAGCTTTTAATATTTTAGTCCCTTGAGCAAGCATGTCAGATTAATCTTCAAATTGCAGTGGGCAGAAAGAACATTCAACCAAATTCTTAAGCTCATGCCTCTCTCAAAGGATGTTAATAATGTAAGCAGTTTCATTGGCTATTAAGATTTCAAACTTTCCTAATTCTCAGCATTATTACTATTTAAAAGTGGGGGGGGGGGAGAGAAAACCACCTATCCTGAAAGGAAGGGATTTTCCTTATTTTATCTTTCTGTCCCCGTAGCACGTTGCCCGGCCCACAGTAGGCATTTAACAAGTACTTCTGGAATGTGTTGATGGATTGGTCTGGGGGAGAGTGGAAATCTTGCTGAGAACAGCATGAGTCCAAATCCTGGCATTGCTCAGCAACAAAGACCACCTCCAGAATTAGGGTTATCGAGGTACAGCGGGAATTTGAAAGTGTGTCTTCAAAGACACACCAAGAGGATTGTTTCCTGAGCTAGCGAGGAGCCTCCCAAGAGCCACTTAGAGAGGGATTAGACTCGCCTCCGGCTTCAGCATGCCTGGAAAACGCCTGCCCTGCCTCTCCATGCCCAGTTCCTCCTGCTTTTTACCGGGTTTGGGTTTCCACTCACACAATTTAGGTACAAGATCCGACCTCGCTAGTCTAACCCAGGCCTCCTCCGCATTGCACGGTGGGAGGCAGGCCACGCCGTCCTAGGCACAAGGAAGAATACACACGACTGATCGGGACACCTTTGAAGGTGACAGGGGGTATCGGGAAGCGGCGGGGAGAAGGAAGGGGAGGGGAGAGGGGAGGAGTGAGTTCAAGACCAGGGCGCTATCCAGCGGTTCCCTACTCCACTCCCGAAGCCTCTGCCCCAATCGCTGGAAGACGCCAGGGAACCACCCGCACGCTCAGGCAGCGCAGGGCCGCCCAGGGTAGGGGCCGAGGGGAGAGGGGCGGGGAGGCGGCAGGAAAGCGAGAGGGGGCCGGAGACAGTACCTGGTGTGGCTGTGGTTGCGGGGACAGTCCTTCTTCTCCATGATAGCCGGCACGCAGTTGGTGAGCTCCGTCCAGTCGGCGTGCAGCCCGCAGCTCCAGCCGGTGGAGAAGCGGGAGAAAAGCCACGTCTCCTTCTTGCCCGGCCGGTGGCAGGTGCACTTCTTCTGGCCGGCTTTGCAGCTACACGGCTGCTCCAGCCGGATGTTCTTCACCAGGTGCCGGCCGAACGTGGTGCCCCCGGTCTTCTGGATGTGCAGGAACACGATCACGTCGCGCCCTTTGATATTGAAATCCACGAAGCGGGTCAGGTCCTTCAGGGTGAAGTTAAAGCGCGGCACGAACCGGGGCAGAGAGCCGTTCTCGGGGGCCTCGGGGTCCGGCTCCTCTTCCTCCTCCTCTTCTTCCTCCTCCGGTTCCCCGAGCTCCTCGTCCTCGTCCTCTGGCGCCGCGGCCCCCCGAGGCCCCTCGGGCGGCCCCTGGGGTGGCGGGGGCAACTGGGGCCGCCGCTCCCACTCCTCCGGCGGCGCCTGTGCCCTGCGGGCGGGACTCGGGGCGGCCGGCTGGCCGGCCTCCCCCGCGCGGGGCTGCTCCCCGAAGTTGGCGCAGGAGCTAGTACAGGAGGGGGACACGTACTGGTACATGATGACCACGAAGAGGAGAGTGAGCACCGGCGTCAGCAGCCACTTGTTGAACCTTTCATCCATGGTCCCGCTCTCAGGCCGGCAGGCGAAGAAGCGGCGGCGGCAGCGGCGCGGACTGGCGCCCGCTCGGAAGTTTCGGGGACTCCGGGGCGCGGCTCCGAGCCCGCCGCTCCTCCATGCCCCTGACGCCGAGGCGTGCGGCTGGCTGGCGGCCCCGCGGCACTCCCGCACTCCCCGGCTGGCAGCGTCAGGGCCTGCGAGCCGAGCGGGGAGGCGGGCGCCGGCGCGCGCGGCTACGGCTGCGGCGTGGGGCGCCCTGCGCTCCCGGGGGCGCCCGGCTTGGCCCGCTCCCCGCTCCGGCCAGGGCGCGGCGCGCGCTCTCAAGCCACGCGGGGCATCCCGCCGCCGGCGCTCAGGCGCTCAGGCGCTGGGGAGCGCGGCTCGGGTCCTGCACCTGCCCGGGGCAGCCGGGCGGCTGCGGCCGCGAGCGCGGGGGCTGCATGAGGCTCGCCAGGGCGCGGGCCAAAGGCGAGGGCGCGGCCCGGCCCCGCCGCCTCGGCCGGCCGCGGGCACCGCGCCCGGAACGCGCACCCGGTCGGCGCCTTTGCCCTCAGGTCGCTGGGCGCGGGAGCCGCGAGGGCCGACGGCGCCCGCCGCAAGTTTGCAGAGGAGCCCCCGCGGCGGCTGCCCGCGAGGCGTCTGTGCGGAGCCGCGTCCCCGGGAAGAGTCGCACTGCTGCTCCGGGTCGGTCCGCCCAGGCGCGGGCACGCAGGCACACTCGCAAACACTGGCTGGCACCGCCACAACCCGCCAGCCGGTGTGACAGGAGCCCTGCTACCCGCAGCAAAAACCTGCCCTAGGTACGGAGCATGCGCCAAAGCCTTCCCCAGCCCCGGAGGAGTTTCCAGGGGAGGAGTCCGCTGCTCCGCGGGGCTCGGAGAAGGCAGCTGAGGGGGTGGGAATCCCTTCAGCCTAGAGCGAGGAGATATTTGGGAGAGAAGCAAAGGCGGAGCAAGGAGAGAGGCCCCGAGGAGAGCGTCGCCGGCACGGATCCGAGACCTTTACATCCGCAGCTTTCTCCTTCTGAGGATGGACGCAAATCTGGCCGGCCTCTGTGCAAGGATAACACTCGCACACCGCTGGGCAGACTCTAGACAGGACTGCACTCGAGCTGGCTGGGGAAACTGGCTCCAGACTGCTTTTAATTCCCACCCAAGACATTCTAACTGTTGCCCAAGTTTTATTCCGGTCTCTCCTTAACTAAAAACTTCGTGTGTCCAACTCTACAATTTTATTCAATCGGCATCCATCCATGAGCCATTAAGGCACCTGCTATCAGGGTCTTTGTTGAACGCACACTTCATTTCTTCCAGGACCATACCCACCAGCCCACAACCATGCAGTACTTCCAATGCAAGAGAAGCTTAGGGGTCACCTCTTAAAATTCATCCTGCTAATACACATTGAGTTCCTAAATGTGCAAGACTCACCCCTTACCCCCCCATGTGGATGATGAGACCTACACTTACCTCTATTTCATAAGCTAAATAAGCTCTTGTTTATGTGCAGATTTTTTGAACTTTCTTTTTCAAACATCTAAAGTTTGCATTTACCTGAGAATCAAATCTTTGTTTAATAATGGTTTCTGTTTTTCAGGTAATGAATGGATGTACCATCAAATGGCAGTAACTGCCCCTTCACAATCCCTATACTTGCTTGACCCAAGTGGAGAGTGGCAGTGTGTTGAAGAGGGAAACAATGCAATTTGATCCCCTTGTCAAGGTCATCATGTCCCTCCTGGCTACTCTGGCATCTCATGCCTTCAGAGCAGTCAACCTTCCCACCGGGCCTCTTTATGGATCTGTGCGGTACTTGTCTTTTCTTGAGACACTGTACTGATCTCTTCCATTTGTCAGACTGTCCCCTTCAAGCCATCAGTTAAGATCCAGATCTCTTTCAGGGATGCTAACTCTTTCCCATAGGAAGTTATTTTTATTGTTCTAGACAGGTGGGATTTTTCTCAACAAAGCTTCCCTGCCTCTGCTTCCTTTCGTCTTTTCAACTCTATAAACAACCACAAACAGTGCCCTTCCTGATACTGTGTGAGCTTATATTTAGTAAAAAAGGTGTTGAGCAAGATGAATCAACTTCTTTAGAGCTTACTTAATCTATTTATTTTTCTCTCACTTGAAGTTTAAAATCCTATTAATGGCATCACACTACTCTCCAAAGCAAGAAATTGTGATAGGACAAAAAAATAAAAATAAAACTCAAAGATCACTTCCTGAATGCATCTGGTTAATGATATTACTTATTTTAAAATATACACGTTGCTTTACCAAGTAGAAATTCATTATACTTTTTTATATTACTTTATTTGAGACGTTTCTCATTTCCTATAAAGTCGCTTGATATCACATGGATAAGTATAACCTTGTTAGCTACCCAAATGTATAACGTGAGTGCTTCGGCAATTTATAGGGTGGAAAGCACTTTCTAGATGTTATCTCATTTGCTCCTCAGAACAACATTCTAAGGAGATAAGAGAAGTATAATATCCCATTTCAGAAATGAGGAGATGGAACTAAGGACAACCAGGAGAAAGCAGAGCCAGGATTAGCAACCACTAACATCCCTGACATACATTCAAATCGCCATTGAAGAAACCCCATGAACATCTGCAAAAGAGCCCATAATTTCCTCTCTCTCCTCTTGAGACCCTTTGAGTCAAGAGGCAGGAAGGGGCAATGGAATTGCAAAAGAACAATTAAATTATTTTCCCTCTCCCTCTGGCTTTATAGGCAAAGCTGAGTGATCTCTACATCCTGCAGTATTTTGGCACCTACTCTGTCAGTTTCCAGATAAACAGGGGAAAAACAGTAACACTCTTAACATGATTATGTCATTGTTAAAAGACATTATTTAGGAGAATTTCAGAAGACAATACGATAACAAATATCCCAGTTACGTTACTAACAAAATGTATATTTCCATAAATAAGTGCACTTTAACCCTTTTCAAAGTACATTATCCCAGAAATCTGCTTTTGCTTTCAGTAAAATAACTAATGGAGTGCCACCATTTCCTGAAGGTAACCACAAGGAAAGCAATGCATAGAATCAAGCAATTAGACAATTCAAGCATGTACCCACGTATTCCTTTTTTTTAAAGATTTATTATTTTTATTAGAGAAAGCACAGTGAGGAGGGGCAGAGGGAGAGAGAGAATCCTCTGGATTCCCAGGACCCTGAGATCATGACCTCAGCTGAAATCAAGAGTTGGATGCTTAACCGACTGAGCCACCCAGTTGCCCCCCAAGTATGCATTTTTAATGAGAGGTAATATTAGTTGTGTAAACACCACCTGTCCCAGGTGTGGTCTCCCTATTACAGTTGTGGAACTTGGTGTGAACCTAATCGAAGCGCTTAAATCACTCAATAAACAGGTTTCCTTATCTACAAGGGCAGACCTCACATGCAGGTGGAAATGAATAGAAACTTTGTAAAATTGAATGCTCTCCAGGTAAAAGGAAAAACATGTTTGCATTCAGCCTGCTACATTTACTCCATGATGACACCAGCTGGTAACTGTTTCTGGCTAACAGATTGCAGCTACTATGAATCCTACACAAATTATTAAAATAATAAAAATAATGTTTTCAAAGAGCTTTCTTCCACTTCCTTTGCCAGTCTAGCAATGAGCTTAACACTATCTGTGAAACAATTTGTTCACCTAATTTTATGCCTTAATAAGCTTTACTACAATTATTTTCTTGCCTGCTTCCTTCTCCACCGTGACTTTAGTACTCTTCTTCCCTATTCTTCTCGAATATTCTCAAACCCGTTAACAACGCTGCACTCCCCTAGGATTCAAACTTTTGATTAGAACAGTCCCCATTTAATCAAGTTCAATTGGGAGATAAAATTGCATCTCAACTTCTCCATTTTCCCTTTGGTGCCAGAAACTGCCTTGGAGAATGTTGAGGAAACCCTGGAGAGATTAACAACCCAAACAATCACAGAGAATAGTTTTGGATCCCCTACATTTGCACACAAGAATATATAGATGCAAATGCCCTTCAATACACATGAAAAACAAAACAGATTATGTAAGTCATTGGCAGCATGAATCTCTCCTTCAAGAACACAAAGTGCTCCTATACACTGAAATGACTTTTTTTCATTTTTGTAAACAAACCAAAAAAAAAAAAAAGCCCCCCAGGGTAAGCAGTTTTGCAAATAAGCAGCAAAGCAGCGGCTTTTTTTTTTTCCTGAGGAAGTTGAGTAGAAGAGTTTGCATAGACGGGGCAAGCTGCAGAAAAAATAGTGTTATATACAGAGTGTATTCCAGTTCACTACATGATTGTAACTTTGGGGCAACCATATCCCTACATACTGCTTCCCATAAAGTACTATTTATATGAACAATTCATTCTTTGCCTTATTGTATAACACTCTTTATCCACCATAGATAGCTGCCTATGAGTGATGGATACACACTATGCCACCTGTGTGTATAATGTATTCATTAACTCAGTATAGCGTAAGCAGAGGCAATAACTTTTTCATAGTAGGTATTCATATATGTCTTCCAATAAGAACTTGTTAAGCATTGGGGTGCCTGGGTGGCTGTCAGTTAAGCATCTGCCTTCGGCTCAGGTCATGATCTCAGGGTCCTGGGATCCAGCCCTGCATTGGGCTCCCTGCTCAACAGGGAGTCTGCTTCTCTCTCTTCCTCTGTTCCTCTTGTGTGCTCTCTCTCTCTCTCTCTCTCTCAAAATAAATAAATAAATAAAGTCTTAAAAAAAAAAAAAAACTTTTTAAGCGTTTACCGTATATTAAACAAGACCAAAAAGGACCCTGCCTTCGTGTGACTTACATCCTAACAGTGGAAAAATAAATAATAAATAAGGACAATAGGATCCATACATTTAATCCAAAAATATTTGTGGAGTTACTACTACGTACTAAGTGCTTTTAGGTACTTGGCATACTTTAGCGAACATGAAAGACAATAGTTTTTGCCCTCAAGAGTGTAAATGCCAGCAGGGTGAAATAGTAGGGAAGAAGTTAGAGGGATGATGGGAGGCGGGTCCCGTCAGGCTTGTTGGCCACCATAAGAAATCTACTGGGAAGGAAATGGGAAGCCACTGGAGGATTTTAAAAGTATCCAACTTAAGTTAGCTCACCACTTCTCAGTTAACCTCTATCTCTTTGGCGTATTCAAGTTCATGTGTCTCCTCTCCTTGTTCTCTTTGCCTTCAACTGGGGTGAGCTGAGCTAAGGGAGCTTATGTAACATCTTCACATTGGTTGAAGGAGATGCGGTCTGTGGGGAGTTTCCTGCTCCCATAGCCCCCCCTGCGGTGTGTGGCTAGTCTCACCTGGACTCACGAGTAGAGCTTGACTCCTACTGGGTCCTCTGCTGCCATTTATAACCCCAACCATCACAGCCCCGGTCTGTACAGTCTACACTTCCTCAGATGAACTGAGGCCCTTTCAGTCTGCCAACTCCGTCAGCTCTTCTCTGGCCTTTTCTCTGGAGCACTTTTGCATCTAAATCAGTGGTTTTCAACTCCATCAGACCCAGCCCTTGTTGAACAAATATTTGAAATGGTCCCTCTTAAAAGTCCCAATTTAAACGTCGTAGAAAATAGAACCTACCTACACACAATTTTGCAAAATTAATATAAAATGCCTCAATTGTAAGTGAAGGAGATATTTTTTAAAAGAATTAATACTAGAACACTGTGTAAATGCTCAGACCCGACTACAGGAGACAACATAAGAACATCAGACACTTGTGTCTCTTAACTATCTTGTTTGGATATAAAAGAAGTGAGATTGGAGGCCATCCCTTCCAAGAAGAAACTGAAAGAGCAAAAGGCGTTAGTGGATGCTAGAATTAAAAATGGTGGTAGGATAATTAAGAATAGACCTCCTTGGGGCGCCTGCATGGTACAGTCAGTTAAGCGGCTGCCTTCAGCTCAGGTCATGATATCAGGGTCTTGGGATAGAGCCCTGAGCACCGCAGGGAGCCCCAAGCTCCCTAATCTGGCTCCCTGCTCAGTGGGGAGCCTGCTTCTCCCTCTCCCTCTGCAGCTCCCTCTGCTTGTACTCTCTCGCTCTGTTGCTCTGTCAAATAAATAAATAAAATTTAAAAAAAAAGAATAGACCTGGCTTATAAATACATAGATATGATAAGAAAAAGAGGGGAATAACCCTAAATGAAGCAAAGATCACACACCCAGACAAATGATCCAGATGGACATTGGGATTGAAGAAAACAGGGAAATATGATATTCTCATAAATGAGGTAGGTTTTTTTAAGTGTCGGGTCAAAATACTTCTCTATTATGCAAAATATCTCAAAAAAATGTACCCTCTATCTTGAAATCCTACTACACATCAAAGTTAATCTGATTTCTGAACATAGTAGAATATTAGGAAGTCACATTAATGCAAGACAATTCTAGCATTGCCCCCACCAAATAAAGGCCAGTAAAGACACACACACCCCATTCATTAGAATCACTTCCATTGAGAATCTAAATATTCCTCTTTCTTTCTCCTCCTGTCAAAATAAATCAGTTTGGGGGAGATACAAAGGCCAAATCAGTACACATTTCCTCATTCAGTGAGGCTTTGGCTCTTGACAGGTAAAGCCACACTTTTAGATTTTTTTTTTTGATGACACCTTTTTTTTCTTTAAAAATCTGGCTTTGCATTTGAAACCAAGACTCTCAGACATTAATTACTCAAGGTCACACAGCTAGTAAGTGACATGCTTGGACTTGAACCAGATGCTCTGATTCAGAGATGGAGAGATCCATTCCATCAAGATAGATGTTGGAAGCCAAATCAATAGGACTTCCTGAAAGATTGGACATGGGGAGTAAACAAGGGATGAATCAAAGATGGTTCTGAGGTTTGTCATTTGAGCTACTGGAAGGCTGACAGTTCTATTCACTTTTTGAAAAGGGGAAAATAAAAGCAAAAGAAGTTGGAAGTCTGAGGATTCAGGAAGGGTGAACTCCGAGTTCTGCTGTGGATAAGTTAAGTGTGAAATACTAATGAGACAGCCAAATAGAGATGGCAGATAAAGAGCAGTTTATGGGATCTGGAGCTCAGCTACAACAGGAGATAAAATGGTGGTGGTTTTAATAACATAGGTAACACATAGCAGTAAGTGCTCTATAAATATTTGTTGAAAAAGATCTGTGAAAGACTAAATAAGCAATTATTATGGTACAAGAAAGAAATGAGAACACAAACACATGCACGCAAAGAAATGGCAGTAGAACAAAAGAGTAAAAATTTGAGAAATAGTCCAGAAGTAGAATCAGTAAGATCCAGTGACTACGTGTGAAGCAGCAGGAAGGGAAGAAGTTAAAAATGACTCCAAGTGTCCAAAGTTGGGAAGCTCCATGGATGGCAATGCCATTAATATGGGACAAGAAACGGCTGAAGGACTGGGAGTGAAAAATCAATGTAGATAATTACTAGTTCTCTCAGCAAATCAAAATGTTTGCATTTTTCAAATGGGTTTGAGCTTCAAAACATTTACATTTCATTTTAAGGTAGCGGCCTTTAAAAATATACTTTCATTTTTCTGTAGTTAGACAGATAACCTTAGTTTTATTATTAGCTTTAGAAAGAAAAGTCTAAGGGCGCCTGAATGGCTCAGTCAGTTAAGCATCCAACTCTTGATTTCGGCCCAGGCCATGATCTCAGGGTGAAATCAAGCCCTCCCTGCCCCCGTGGGCTCCGCACTCAGCATGGAGTCTGCTTGAGATTCTCTCACTCTCCCTCTGCCCCCCCACTCGTGCTTGCTCTCCATCTCTCTCTCTCAAACAAATAAATCAGAAAGGAAGAGAGAAAGAAAGAGAGAGAGAGAGAGAGAGAGAAAGAGAGGAAGAAAGAAAGGAGGGAAGGTAGGTAGGTCTAGGTACAAGTATATTTTGTAAAGACTATTTTCTCTTTTCTAACGTTTCATATGATAAATCAGGATGCAATGCTCCACACTGGCAATGAATTTTATCCTTCCTTTCAACATCTCTATCTCACTCTCAATCTCTGTCTCTCAATAGATAGGTAGAGAGAGAGAGAGAGAGATCTATCTTTATAAGAAATCAAATATCCAAAGCAGGTTCTGAGAGACAGCGTAAGTAGCTGTTCTTTGCTCCAGTAGGATGGCATTTTCCAACAAGAAAGAAAGACAGGTGATCTGAAAGCTCCCTGAGGGCAGACTTTAATTTCCGACTCTTCCTTTTTAAAGCCCAGTCCTTTCCACTTAATAGGCATCTGAATAAATCTTCTTTGAATAAGTTAAGCAATATATCCGCTCCCATTTTGGATTGCCAAATGAGTTCCACAAAGTCCCTTGCTAACTTGTGCCTAATCACAAATCCCTGACAGCTCTCACTCATGCCTTCTAAGGTGAAGCAAGCACTGACCCCCCTCAGCAAATCATTCAACTGTGTTCCTACTACTGATGATAGTCTTTTTAGCATGACCTTTTGCTAAGATTTCAACCGATGTTCTTATGGTCTGAGGAATTATACCATACAAAAGCAAAATTCTCTTACATATATGAATATATGTATTCACTTATCAAAAAGACTGGTCACCTTGCCATGGAAGTGTATGAGCTACCAGGCAAAATTATTTTTGCTACCTTCTAATGCTTACTATATAGAATCTTATTGTCTTCCAAATTTTGTAATTATTTCCTTTTTTTCCCCCTCAAGGAATTAGGCAGTAAACACTTACTGTCCTCAGAGCATTTTCTTAAAGCTTTCTGTTCTGCTCATTATTGTTCTCGCTTTCTATTTTATCAAGAAAGCATATTCTAAATGTAAAAAAACAACTTTAATGTAGCTGTAAAGCTGCCTACCCAGACCCAAGTCAAGATCCTACACACGACCCCAGAAATGCGTATTCATTTTTATTCAATTAATTAATGTAAGTACTCATTTTTAAAATCATGCTGTGAAATGCATGTTTTTTAATCCAACAAATTCTTAATTGTGTTCAGACACCCAAATTCAATATATGTTTTTGCACAAAAAGTCATTTTGAAACAGTTGCTCTTTCATTTTTCCTCCCTCCGTGGAGTATAGCTGTCTACTGATCATTCTTTCCTGTGAATTGCTCTCAAGCATTTAATGCTAATTCCTCCCAACTATTGTTGGTCAAATGTTGTTCTTGTGATTTTATGAGGCAATGATACATCATTTAAGTGTCTAGCACTAAGGTGTTGTCCTAATGTAGCAAATGCAAAAACATCTCATTTCCCTGGAAAAAGGGAAATTGGAACATGTCTTTCTGGGTCTTTGTTGTGGGACATTCTATTTGCTAAAAGTGCAAAATGGCAGAGCAAGATAAAATGGTCTTGTGCGTCACATGATGGCTACTTGTACAAATCAGGTGCACCACTCATGGAGGAGTGGGCTGGGGAGGTTTGTTCGTGGAGAATTAAAACGAACACTGGGTCTTTGACCACTGCTCTTCCCTGGGTCTGCTTTACCAGCTGCTGTTTAACCACTTTTCTGTGTATGTTATCAGTCTAGACTCTACTATCAGCTTCCTCTTTCTACTCTACTACATTCCAGTGGCAAAGACCTATACGTCCCCACTACACGCATGTGTATGCACATGTGTGCACAGCACACACACACACTCATATACTTTCTAGTCCTGGCGACCTTCCGTCAGGAATGCTTCTCTAAGGGCGCCTGGGTGGCTCAGTAGGTTAAGCGGCTGCCTTCCCCTCAGGTCCTCAGGTCATGATCCCAGCGTCCTGGGATCGAGCGAGCCCCACATCGGGCTCCCCGCTGAGCAGGGAGCCTGCTTCTCCCTCTCCCTCTGCCTGCCTCTCTGCCTACTTGTTCTCTCTCTATCTCACTGTCAAATAAATAAATAATCTTTAAAAAAAAAAAAAAGGAATGCTTTTCTGCACCCTGTCCACCTCATGATCCAGTTTGCCCTCCCACACTCCATTGAGATATCTCCTCTTCTATAAATTTGGACACTCCATATCCATCTATTGCAGGTAAAGTTAACTATTCCTTTCTCTCTACCACCTCACTACAATCACGCGGCGCTAATACCATACTATGTATTTAAATTATGTCTGTATGACTGACTCTTAAACGAAACTGCGAATTCCTTGTGGGCAGGCGCTATTGATTATTGATTATTGATATCTGTATTCATCCAGCTGAGGTAGGCAGAATTCCAAGCTGACTCCCAGTGACCCCAACCCCTTGTATAATCCCATCCTGTTGAATGTGGGCAGAGCTGTGATTCTGGCTGGTTATATGGTAAAAAGGAAATGATCCTGGTTTGACCTGAGTTCTTTAAAGGCAGAACGTCTTCTCCAGCTGGTTGAAGAGGAAGAAGTCAGAGAGAGTCATTCCTGCTGACCTGGGAGAATAATCACGTTGTGAACTGTCCCTGGGGACAACCTGGCAAGGAACTTCCAGCAGGCTCCAGGAGCTAAAAGCAGCCCCTGACCAAGACCTCAATCACACAGCCTCAAGAAAATGAATTCTGCCAAAATCGGAACGCACTTGGAAGCAGATTCTTCCTCAGCACCCCCAGACAGGAAATGACCATCTGATTCGTTGGTTTTAGCATGGTGAGACTCTGAGTGGAGATCCCAGCCATGAGAAGCCTGGACCTATGACCTACAGAACTATGACCCACAGACTATCTTTTTAGGCCACTATGTTTATGGTTATTTGTTGTATTGCAATAGAAAACTAATACACTGGCCCAGTGCCTGGTACGTAATAAAATATTGGCTGGTTATTTGTTGGGTGGATGGTTTAGATTAATCAATTAAGTTATGGAAGGAAGGAATAAGAAAGAGAGGAGGGAGAAAGAAATATACTATTTAGGACAAGAGTTTTTCTTGTGCCCCACTTAAGTACAAATTCGTTTTGGAGAACGAATAGCTGATTTCTTAGAATGATTGATGGACCCGAGCTGAACAAAGGTGGCAGACATATTATGTCTGCTTAAATTAGTTTTTTCTGTTTATGTTTCCTAACTTCCACCCCATTCCTCATCCCTGAGTTATCATTGACCATTTTGTCATCCCTACCCTGACCCCAACATGTCTGGTAACCCCCAGCGGGCCCTGACAACCTGTCAGCTGGTAGCTGGCCAAGTCTATACTGGCTAGGCCATGGTGTTTTCCTGTTGAATATAAACAGCTTCACATAATATCAGTATCAGGTGAAGACCCTCCACGATTATGAACAAGACAAAAAGACCACTCCATAAACACGTCTGAACAGAAGTCAAACCAGAGACATTTTGCAACTGCAAAATAACCTAATGTCTCCTTCTCCCAGAAAATATGAATGGCAAGTGTTCCTTTCCCAATGATGACTACAGCTCCCCTCTATTTCTCCTGTTCTCTAGATAAAATGTAGTAAGATACCCAATCACCGAATCGTCCTGCTTTCTGACAGAACCCAATCCATTCCTTCGCTCCTTTGAACCCTCCCCAAAATTACTTTACATATGCCCAAATCTTATAATAAACCCCTCATAACTCAAGACAAGTCATTGTTGTTCATGGTGTGTGGTCTCCTTAGCTGCAACAAGCAATACAATCATCTTTGTTTTACTATAGGTGTTATGCTCATGGTCTCTAGCTGGTGAGCCCCCACAGAAGTGAGGATGTCTATTGCCACAGGTGTTTAAGGACTCATTGTTGGGGAATGTCAAACTCAAAGTAGCTGAGTGTAAAAGTTTGTATCAAAAGTCAAGAACCCTCTCTCTTCTCCAAGGTTGAGGGCATTTGAAACTTATCTAAAATGTGAGCTTTCAGGAGCTCATGTTCCCTGTCTGATAGAGACCAGGAGATGACTATCACAGCAGTGACTAGCATCAAAGTGGGGTTGCAGCTAATCTGATCATGAATCACATTTGGGAAATGACCAAATTTGGTTCCTTGCTTTTTCCCCATTTCTGAGCCCCTAAAACTCTCCCAAACCCTGTGCACAAACTTTGCTTGACTGTTCCTAAGTGGTAAAAGGGGCATAAATTTCCTAACTTCCAGAGTATATAAAGTATGTAGTTTTGGATTGAGGCCAAGGGCAGGAGTGTAATAAATTGCTATCATTATTATTGTTGTTGTTGTTGTTGTTGTTGTTGTTGTTGTTACTGGGGGAAAAACTTAGATTGTAGCTATGGGCTTTGCTAAGAATAAAGACTTATGATAGAATAAGTTTTACCTGATAAACAGGACTCAAGATTAGTAGGTGAGCTAGGCTCAGATTTGATTGACAATCACAGGTCTGTTCCAGGTAACCACATGAAGAAAAAGCTGGTAGGGACATGGAGGATGAGTCTTTTAAGTTTTGATTGCTCAAAGCCAGAGATTCTCAACCTGGGATGAACAACAGAATCATCTTGGGAGCTCAGAAAATCCTCATATCAGACTTTTCCCAGACCAATTAAATCAGGATATGGGCCTTGGAATGTTTTAAATTCCCCCTGTGATTCCGAGCCAAGATTGAAGACCACTGCTCTAAACAAAAGATTGAGATTTTTCCCCATTTGACCCTGTTCTGAACTGTCCCTTCTTGCATATAAAAGCCCCAGGCTTCTCCAACTGGGTGTTAATTGCCCAGTGGACTGGTGATTCCCCAAAGAGTCAATGTGATAGCCTTGTTTGTGGTAGAGATCAGCAAGAAGGGGTGATTGTTTCTGTGAGGATGGGGCATGAATTTCTCCATGGCCCCATATTGTGTTCATCAAATTGAGAAGCTGGATACTGGGAGCTGATTCCCCCCTGGATTATGGGCTTATGGGCTACTCAGGGCAGAGTCTATGCCTTCCTCTTCTTCAGATTAATTCTAGAACCTAGTTCAATGACACTCGGTAGGTGATTCTTGTGTAACTGAATGAGTGAATGAATGATTTTTACTTGAGTCTTTCTCATTTTCCTGTGCCGTCTCCTTCACTGGAGCTATAAAGGCTGGGTTGTGCACAATTTCCAGAGGTGATTTGAGCTCTATGACCACTCCCTCCTCTCTTCTCACTGTAAACCCCCTCTGCCAAAAGCGTCACCTGTGCCCTAGCATTAATCTACTGCCTGTACACCAGTGACTTTCTGACCCCTCTTCAGCTCCAGCTGTAGCTAACTTGTCTTCTCAATACTTCTATTTGGTTGCTTCCTTAAGACTCCAACTCAACGTGTGCATAACCAAATTCGTGATCTTTCCTTTATGTGTACCCCAAGCCAATGGCAAAACTATCTTAAGCCAGAAATCTGAGAGTCATCCCTGACAAGTCTTCTTCCTTACCTTTTTTTTCAAGTCCTGCAGATTTTTACCTTCTGAATACTTCTTAGAACATTTTTCTTTCTATTAGGATGATAAGCTAAAGTACCATTATCCACGGCTTTGACTCACAATTCCAACTGGTCTCCCTCTTTCCACATCTTTCAACTCATTCTACACTCTAAAGTCATAATATTCTTTTCATGTATCTTTTTTTTAAGATTTTATTTATTTATTTGACAGAGAGAGACACGGCAAGAGAGGGAACACAAGCAGGGGGAGTGGGAGAGGGAGAAGCAGGCCCCCCGCGGAGCAGGGAGCCCAATGCGGGGCTTGATCCCGGGACCCCGGGATCATGACCTGAGCCGAAGGCAGACACTTAATGACTGAGCCACCCAGGTGCCCCTCTTTTCATGTATCTGATCATACTATTCCCCTCTTTATTTTTTTAAAGGTTTATTTATTTATTTATAAGAGAGAGAGGGAGCAGTGGGGAGAGGCAAAGGGAGAGGGAGAGAGAATCCCAAGCGGACTGAGCGCTGAACACCGAGCCTGATGCAGGGCTCTCTCCCAAAACCCGGAGATCACCACCTGAGCCGAAACCAAGAGTTGGATGCTTAACCAACTGTGCCACCCAGGCACCCCTCCCCTCTTTACAGTACATCCCTGGTTTTTCATGCCTTTAAGATAACGACTTAAATCTTTAGCATGGACCTCAAAGCCTTTTCATGCTCACCTTGCCCCTCTCATTCTTCGCCTATAGTCACACTAGTCTTTTAATTTCTAGAATATGCCATGAATATTGCATCCTGCCTCAGGACCTTTGCATATACTGTTTCTGTCCTAGAGCACAACATCCTTCCCACATTTCAACTAGTTCATTTCTACTCATCCATCAGATGTTAGTTCAAATGTCACTTTTTTAGAGAAGTTCTTCCTGATATATTCCTCCGATATATCTAATCCTTCTGTTATATAACACTTCCTTTCCAGCAACATGTGCTTTCATTCCATAACATTTTAGCGATCTTCAGTTATACATGTATTGGTATGTCACTTGATTAATTTCCATGTTTTTTACCAATATATGTCCCAAAGGCCAGTGACAATGCTTTTGCTCATCACTGTCACTCCATTGACTATCATAGTGCCTGGCACATAATGGACACTCGGTAAATATTTGCTGAATGAAGGAATCTAGACTTTCTTAATATTCTCATCCTGCTTGTCTCAAGAGACAACTTTTACTCTTTCTTGATGTCCATATATTAGGAAAACTGACTTCCCCTTTTTGACAAGAGACAACTCAGTTTGTATGTGGACAAAGGAAGTTAGTAAAGTCTTCCAGCGTTTTAGGGATGCCTGTTCATTGTGTCCTAAAGCCTCCTTTTCTTTTTTGATAGCCTATTGTGTGTGTTCTCTGCCCTTATAATCTCTCCAGAATCCCTTACTCACTCTTCCAAAAGTGGATTAGTACAAACGTCCCTGGTGAGCTAGACTAATTTATTACTATATCCCCAACAACCTCTAGGGGGCACCAAACATAATAGCTATTTCAGCAAAGATCTGGAAAGGAATTTGCTCAGTGTTCTCTAAAATAGCAAAAAGGAAACAAGCTTGTCTAACACCATATGCTAGAGGGTTATATTTATAAGTCCCCCTTTGCTGTGTTCTGAGATCAGGCATGAGTCTACTCTCCCTGGTGGCTCAGGCCGAACGCCTCTCCTTGACTCCTTGGAGCTTCCAAGATTCTTTCCATACACCATACATTACTTTGGAAGACAATGGTTTGGGGTCACACCTAAAATGGCTCACTGCAAACAGCAACTTCCTTGGCAACACTTGCATTTTATCTTGGAAATTTCATGAAAATGGTTTGTTTTATTCCATAAAATATTCCAGTATGCTTTATTTAAAAATATCTTGCCTAAACACTTTGACAAAAAATGATAGCCTCAAATAGTCTATCTGCTAGTTTTGCATCACCCTTGACATAACTCTCTACCAAGCTGCTGTTTATATACCAGTTTTGCAGCAGGACTGTGAAGTTACAGTAGATATTCCTTTGTCAACGTTAATTATATCACATACATAAAAGTGATGTAACATATAGGTACAGTTTTTAAAATCTACCACCCAGCTCAAGAAATAAAATATTATTTGTATCTTTGGAGACCCTCTCATCCCTCCTAGACTTCCTTTTCCTTTCATCTCTTTAAAGAGATATAAAGTTCACTTCTTTTTTTTGTTTTTAGAAGGGGAGGGGCAGAGAGACTCTTGTTTTTAGAGCAGGGAGGGGGCAGAGAGACTCCATGCCCAGCGCTAGTCCACGTAGCGCTCAATCTTTCAACCCTGAAATTATGACCTGAGCCGAAATCAAGAGTTCGGCACTTAACTGACTGAGCCACCCAGACGCCCCTTAAATTCATTTCTTATATTTTGCATTAACATTTCCTATTTTCCTTATGTGTTAACATTATTCAACTATCTCTCAACAGCATATTGTCTTGTTTTATCTGCTTTTTTAACTTTATGTAAGGAGACTCATCCTGGCTTTTTAAACTGTATGTAAGGAGACTCACCCTGCATGTATTCTTCTGTGATTTCCTTTTTCACTAATCATTGTTTGTGTGTGTGTTTTTAAATCAATCTATGTTGATTTATATGGCTATTTTTCCTTCATTTTTTCTGGGTTCCTATTATTTCTTCCAAGTAGATTCTCAAATCAGAATTTCTCTTCTTCCTTATTGCCAGAAAGCACAGGGACAATATGAAAACTGAGAAATGTGTACTGTCGTAAGCATCCATTCTTTCCACAGCGAAGGATGAAAATTACCTCTATCACTTCAGGTTACTTACATTTTCTGATTCTAAAATAATTTGCATTTTACAATTCTTTTAATTTAAGACAAAGATGGGTAACAGCATGGATCCCCTTCCATTTGTATAAAAATCTTTAGAATGACAGTTTTGCTGCTTTTCACTTCCACACAGTTTTATTTTGTAAATACGTTTCCCAAATGGATGGGCATCTATTATACTATAGTTACTGGAATACAAGTAGTATCCTTTAAAGAATTTCTTGATTACTTTTCCAACTTGCTTGTTTTAGAACTATATCAACTGTTGCAATTTGTTATTACCAATTTACCTTTCAGTGTTGTACCACGGGAAGGAATTTTACCTGCAAAATTTCTTTTTAAAAAAAAAACTCCATGAATTATAAGAGACAATGCAGGTAAAAACAAAACAAAACACCTCTATCTGATGAGCCAGGCATGCATTGCCCCCATCGATGCTGATTGAGTATCTGCTAAGTGTACTGACCCGGGGTCTAGGTGGAACACAGGGATAATAACACAGGTTATCTTCGTAGCAGGAGCTCACACTCTCTCAGCCCAGAGAGACCTGCCTGTGTGACTGTCATACAAGGCAGCGGATGATGAGGAACTTGAAAGAGCTGCAAACAAAATGCAAGAACAAGAATCAAAGAGAAAATCATTTCCAGCCAGGGAGTCAGAGAAGGCTGTAAGGGAAAGATGACATTTAGACTGTGGAAGATTGGTAGGATTTGGACAGCCAGTGGAACGGAAGTGGTAGAGGATATTAAGGCTGAGCTAGTGCAGGCACAAAAGTGCAGAAGTAAGGAGGGGCAAGAAGTTCAGGAAGCAGTGAGTAGTTTCATTAGGCTGTAGGAGATAATTTACAGGATGGTAAAGGAAGTGATTCCTATTTTTCAATACTTTTTTTCACTCTGCTGCTTCTTTGGGTCTTAGTGGGTCAGCTCTGCTCTTACCTAATGCTCGCCACGTGTTTTGATATAACAGATAGTGCGCGCGCGCGCGCGCGCGCGCACACACACACACACACACACACACACACACACACACACCTGACCTTTCCAGGATTTGGTTGGGAATAGAGATGTAAGGATTACATTATGCATCCCATAGCAACAAATCTTTATTATCCATTTCCTCTTCTCCAGAAGTCCCATGTGCCATTTGGCTCCACACTTCTGCCGACCTTCCCAACCTACACCTCGCCTCCCCTTCCCTCTCCCCCTGCTGGCCACCACCCCTCCAGCCTCCAATCTCTCAACTAGGTTTTTTTCCTTCTGAACATTCCCTTCCCTTTTCGTCATGGAGAGCCATCTGGCTTTTGTTTTCCCCAATTTTTCTTCCCACACAGCAGCAAAGAAAGCCTAGTAGCTTGAGAAAAAAGAGAAAGAGGAAGATAAGGGGAAGAGAGAAAGGAAGAGATGGAGAAGAAAAAGAAAAAAGGAAGAAAAGGAAGGTGAGTAGTTTCTTCTCTAGAAACATGATAGGACTAGCATGCAAAAACTTAACACTTTAAATTTTCTCTGAACAGTCGTAAAACTTCATTTAACCTCTAGGGTTCAGACTGTGTAGATGGATTGGAGGTCATCAGCGTCCTCCAAGTATCCAACAGCATCCCTGGGTATTATGACTTCAACGCTGGTATCACATTTTCCTTTTTTAAAATCCTCTACTGATTGTACCATCATTCTGGTGGGTTTATGCCTTCCTCCTACGACTCCATTTGCAATAACCTTCCCCGATCCTTGCTCTCCACCACATACACGCCTTCTTGATGATTTTTCCCAGGGGTGGCATAGTCAGGCAGACCATGTTTTGAATATTCATGCCTCAACCTGTGCAATGAAAACACAGAACAAGTAAAACAGCTGTCAACAACTCTCCAAAATTCTGTTTCTTGGATTAAGACCATCAGATGCACCTGCAGATAAATGTTATTACATCTTTTCTTCCTTTTCGCGCACCTATTAAGCAAAGAGATATTGTAGCCATTGATTCCCACAAACTTTGTTAATAACCGACAGCATCAGGTGCATGCAAGTAGAAGGCAGTTAAGCACAACCTGCTACTGCCAAGAACAGTCCCCTGGAGCCTCTCCTACCTAATCGTTTACTCTTACAAATACACAAGACAAGAAAGTCAGTGCAGAACTAATGTAAAGCCCAGGGGGCAGAAAGTAATAGGAAACTCAACTACTTAAGCTTCCTGGATCTCTGGAGAAAATCACTTCTAAACAATTACAGTACATTTTGTTAGCATCATCTCCTCCAAGCCAAGAAACAGAATAGTTTTGATTAATAAGTAAAAGAGAAAGTAGAAATGGCGAAATTAAAATAGCAAAGTGTGCATTATATTTGGTGATTAAATAATGGTCTATAGCCTTTTCTAAGATCAGCTTACTAAAGAATTTACACATCCATTTGGAAATATGGATTTTCCAAATTTAAAGAGGGTGCTTTATATAACATCAAATTTTAGACAGCTTAGTGGGTCCTTTATCATTATTTGTTATCATCATGGTTTCAAATATGAACCATCCAGCCTCTATGCCTAAAGAGGCGTTCCTTGGCAAAAGTGGACTAATGAAGAATATCAAAGACACCTAGGAATTTGGGACTCACCAATTAGCAGACTGCTATCACTTTTATGACTTATAGTGAATGTGTGCATGCACTATCCTAAGAAAAGGGATCTGAACTATTGCAAGATGTGAAGACAACAGGGTATTTGTAGAAAGTGTGAAGCAAAAACCACTTTAACCATGAACAAATATTCTCTTAATAGGAGAGTCTGGGTGATGTATGAGAAAAAGCACCTGGCTTGGAATCAGAATGGGTCTGCCACTGGCTGAGTGGTCTTTTTTTTTTTTAATTTATTTATTTTTATTCATTTGAGACACAGAGAGAGAGAGAGAGAGCACGAGCAGGGGGAGAGAGAGAGGGAGAGGGAGAAGCAGGCTCCCTGCTCTGCGGGGCTCGATCCCAGGACCCTGGGATCATGACCTGAGCCAAAGGCAGACGCTTAACCATCTGAGCCACCCAGGTGCCCCTGGCTGAGTGGTCTTGATTGAGTAAATAAACATCTTCGCTTCTGTAACATGGAGATAGTCCTCTGTATAACTCAGTGGGATTGAACAGGTTAGAAGGGTTGTCCTTTGATAAATGTCTGTTCTCCTTTTTCCCTCTCTCACCTGTCTTTGACCAGTTAGCATGGCCAAAATTTACATTTCCTTAGTGAAGAGGGAACAACTCCTTTCTGGGTTGGGACTAATCCCTGTGTAATGTTGGAAGATGCGCAAGAAGCACAGAAGCTTTTAGTCTGAGTATTTGTGTTTGCTGGCTTGTTTGTTGGCTCTAGATATGGGGGCAAAGGAGTGAGGTTAGAGGTTGGCAAGATTTGTATTCTACCAAAAGAAAACCAGGGCGCCTGGCTGGCTCAGTCAGTAGAGCACGCAACTTTTTTTTTCTTTTAATTTTTTATTGTTATGTTAATCACTATACATTACTCATTAGTTTTTGATGTAGTGTTCCATGATTCATTGTTTGTGCATAACACCCAGTGCTCCACGCAGAACGTGCCCTCTTTAATACCCATCACCAGGCTAACCCAACCCCCTACCCCCC
>NW_027397069.1:9824133-9904939 GCF_003265705.2 Callorhinus ursinus
AGAAAAGTTAGATTCTCCTGAGGAAACTGACTGCATATGTCAGGTAAACAGTATGGAACTAAATTCTGCGAGTTCTTAATTTACTTAAAATGTTAAAGCAAAGAAGTATCATTATATCCTTATGTCTTTTATAATTTTATTTCTCCCAAAGATATCATGAATATTTCCAAAGTATTAGATGCAGTAAGATACTCTTCATTTTTTACCTATTCTGCAAAGATCATAAAGATTAGATTATCCTAAAATTTTTTTGTTCCACTCTCTAGAGGGACATTTCAGCAAAACACTTATTTTAAAATAATAAAACTTCTGTAGGGACAAGCCCTTCATTGGGCCAACAGATTACACTGAGTGGAGAATCTGAGGCCTTTGGCACATATCTTGTTCCAAATTCAGCCTTAAATTTTCCCACATACAATCTTCAATGCATCCTTTTTTCACTTCATACAGTTAACTTTCTTTACTTTTTCTTTTGCCTGACTCATAATAAGCCGAGTGCTTTTACTTATTTACTATTTATTTATATGCAATAAAATGCACATAACATAGCATTGGTGTGACCTTGAGCATGTCACTTAACTTCTCTTATTTCTCAGATTTGCTCATTATTTGGATTCCAAATGCTGCCATCTAGGTCTTAAATCTTTTTTTTTTTTTCAAGAGAGAAAGTGGGGAGAGAGAGAGCATGTGTGAGCAGGGAGGGAGGGGCAGAGAGAGAGGGAGAGAACCCCAAGCAGTTTCCATGCTCAGCGAGGAGCCCAACGGGAGGCTCAATCCCACAACCCCAAGATCATGACCTGAGCTCAAATCAAGAGTCAGATGCTTAACTGATTGAGCCACCCAGGCACCCCAATATCTTAAATCTTTATATGGAAGTATGGACCAATCAGGAATTCAGCTGACCCTACAACCCGACAGGCCTTTGGATCTAGTCTTTAGAGTTACAGAAGCCCTCAAAGACTTGCTTTTGATGGATATATTACCTGGGTGTCTCAAGACAACTAGGTGTGGCTTAATTAATTTTTCCATCACCACAAAGTGCAGGCAACCAGCACTTCATGGACAATATGACCTCATCACCGTAACCAATTCCACATGTCCTTCATTTCCTATGTGCCTACTGCACCCCTCCTGGTTCCAACTGATACTGATATTTTGGTGGCGAGGAACATAAATCAGCTCACTTCACATTAGATAGAAACAGGGAGCGTGTGAAGCTCAGCCATCTTGGAATTCGGAAGTCAGACAGCCGGTCCTGGTGGGGGAGCAGGAAACTTGGTCTGCATGAGTGATTTGCTTCCTAGGGCTGTGTTGTCAAAGTAGCACAAACTGAGTGGCTTAAAACAACAGAAGCGCATCATCTCATGCCTCTGGGAGGTAGAAGTCAGAAGAACCCAAGGTGTCCGCAACTTGTAAGAGAGAGTCCTTCCTTACCTCTTCTTAGCTTCGGGTCGTTTGCTGGCAATTCTTGGCACTTTTCAGCTTGCCGCTGCCTCCCTCAGTCTCTGCCCCTGCAATCACATGACCTCCTCCCTGTCAGTCTCTGTCTTCACATGATGTTCTCCTCTTATAAGGACACCCATCCTATTAGCTTAGGGCCTACCCTAATGACCTCATCCTACCTTGAGTACATCTGCAAAGACCCAATTTCCAAATAAGGTCACAGTCACGGGTACCGGGGTGAGGACTCCAGCGTATCTTTTGCAGGGACACAATTCAATCCACAACGAGTCTGACCTACAAGGGTGTTTAGGATCAGCTTCAGCAACCAGCTTACCTTGCTGCCCCCCTCAGGGAACCAGATTTTATGAGTCTTTGTTGCAGTATTCCCTACTGACATGCTTCAGCATCTTTATTTTCATTTTTTAATGACTTTGTTCCATCTACCAACTGCTCAGCTTCTCTGAATCCCACATTCACAATCAGTGAGAGAACATGATTATTCTAATGAGTGACCGACTCCTCTCTTGTGCAAAGCCCTTAATTCTGATCCCCACTCGGGGCTTTGACAAGTCTACACATTGGGGAAAACTTGGTAGGACGCCCACCCCCCCATTACCTCACCTGTGGCCACTGGAAGAGGGGCGTGAAATGTCCCTAAGCCACTTACCTTTAAGCAGTCCTCTAAGGCCACTTTGCTTAGGAGGGGACCCTGTGCAGGACACAGAGAAAGCCTTCAAATATAGAATAAAATTGTTAAACATGGAAATCTATGCCTAATCCTTTAAGAATGTAAGTTATGAAATTTAAGGAATTCACACATACACCAATAAATCCACCTTGCCAGAGAGATGTATTGTGATATAAATTTAATGTACAATGCAGTGATTCATAACTACCTGTATGTTAATGCTGCTTAGGGAATCATAATTTTTAATTACGTGAATTTTACACATTTAAATTTGCATATATATTATTATATTAGTTCAGCTTTAAAGACTATATATGTACTTTATATATGTGAAACATTATAATGTGTATGTGTGTAATTATAATTGAACTCAAGGGATCCCCATAATGATTCAATAACAGAGAGGGAGAAAATCAAAGCCAAAAGCAATAAATCCATTTTAATTATATGTCCAATAGCTTGTGGCTGCAGTTTTTTTATACATATTCATTCATGTGTGCCTTTTACATTTTGCATTGATTTTAAAACTGTTTCTTCGACGTTTTATAATTATGACCCCATGTAAATCAACTGAGTTGAAAATTTTACATATTCAAATTAGTGGGAAAAGATATAAGATGTTCATTTGCATTACTGAAAAATAATTTTTACATGTTCACCATAGTTACACTCAATACGAGGGATTGCATAGACTCAACGATTGAATGACCATAACTTAAACGTTCTGTTTGAAATCAAAAAAATGATGAGCTGTTACACAGACTCAGTGTTTTTGAGAAGAAAGTATTTAATTCATACTCTTTAGTCTACCGATTTGAAATGCTATAATCAGAGTGCGGTTTATTGTATTTCCCAAAGCATGCATCAAATATCCTGATTGCCTGATAATGTTTTGGTTTTAGTTATTAGTGTATTTTTGGTTTTTGTTTCACTGCACTTAAAACATAGGAGGATTTGATTGTAATAGGGGTAGGAGTGTCAATCCTCATTTGGTTAAAGCTGAGTGTAATACTAGAACCTGGGAGATACATCTTTCCCAAGCCCTCTGGAACAGCTGCAAATGGAGAAAAATGTTCCTGCTTCTTTTTGCTTCAGTCTGATGTAGTCTCCACTTAAACATGGCATGAGAGAGCCATCTACAGAAAGTCAAGAAAAGAACTGTCTCCTACAGTAAGTGCAGAAAGTCTGAGGGTATCTGTTGGGACACAATGCTCTGTGGTGACAAATGAAGCATCCTACTGTCACATAGTGGACACAGAACTGGAGCCAGGAATGGACTCAGACAATAACAGGCAGCTCTCGGAGGGACTTCAAACCATCTTGTCATATAGTAATAATACAGGCCACATTCACATCGGTCTAAGGCCCCAAAAGATCTGTTGTCGGGCCAGGCGGAACAGGCCGTCACCAAGAGTCTGTGATGCTAAGCTCAGGAAGCAAGCCACAGATCTGACACAGAATCCCCTGGGCCATCGTGAAGAAGGCTGTTAACATGGTTGCCAAATATATACATCTCTTTGGTTGAATCATTAGACAGTGTGTCACAGACATCCTAAACTCCGTGCATCTCCTAAGAATAAGTCCATTCCCCCGGGTAACCAGTTTCTTATCACAACTAAGAAAATTAACAATTCTAAAAAAAAAAAAAAAAAGACAATTAACAATTCTACAACACAACTGAATATCCAGTTTCTATTCAGATTTCCTCCCAGTTTTCCCCCAAAATGTCCTTAGTAGCTATTTGGTTTTGTTTTTGTTTTTCCACACAGGGATCCAGTCAAGGCTCACACACTGCATTGTGATGTTAGATTTCTTGAATCTCTCTTAATCTCGGACGGTACCACCACTTTCTTCCCTAAGACATTAACCTACAAAAAGATCGGGCCGCAGTTTTATTGTAGAAGGACTGCACATTCTGAATTTTTCCCAGTTTCTCGTAATGTTTACCTTGTTCCTCTCTTCCCCGTATTTCCTCTAAAGTAGAAGTTAAGCTTAGAGGTTTGAATAGATTCGGGTTTCGCACTGTAGCCAAAAATACTTCATAAGTGATGTTGGGTGCATCTCACTGCCTCTCGTCAGAAGACGGCTGCTATCACCCCGTCTCACTCCAAGGGACAGTACACTTGGTCCTCTGTTAAGGCAGTGGCCCCAGATCATTCTCTTGTAAAGATACAATCTTACTTTTGTAATGAATAAGTCAACTCTGGGGTGATACTTTGGTCCTGTTCAAGTATCACAGTCTCCAAAATCATTTGACCCAGTGGTTTTAGCATCTATTCATGAGTCATATCTGAATCAAGCATTACATTGGGGATTTCAAATGATGACTTTCAGGTGTTATCATTTGTCTCTATACTTATTGCTTTCTTTCTCCCACCCCCTTCCATTTCAATCCCTCCATCTGCCCTCTTTCTTGAATATCACTATGGATCTAGGGATATTTTTTCCTCAGTGTACTATAATTAATTACTGTCATCTTTTATTTCAGGCTATTGTCAGTTTGGCTAGTGGAAGGCTCTTCAAGCTTTCTGACCTATTTGAATTCCAACTCATGCCTCTACTCTTATTTCATACCACTTTTTCTGTGAAGTATTTGTTACTGGGAGTGTTAGGGGCCCTCTTCCCCTATTCTCCCATTGTGTGTTGTTTATATCTCCATGACTATAATTAACACTTTTGCATGATCATTGTTTACAGGTTTGTCTCTTCACCCGCCTGTAAGAACCCTGAAAGAAAACACATATTTATACTTGATAGCCCCAACACTCAGCATAGTGACTGATGAATATGTATTCTGACTGGTGGAAGGAAGCCATGATTTCTCTTGTTCAGTTTATTACTCCTCTTCAAATTTGTTCTCCTTTTTTGGTCTTCCCCCCCCCATTTTCTTTTATTTCAGTTTTATTGAGGTATAATCGACATACAGACTTGTAAGATATTTAGGGGTCCCTGAGTGGCTCAGTCAGTTAAGCATCTGCCTTCAGCTGAGGTCATGATCTCAGGGTCCTGGGATCGAGCCCCACATCGGGCGCCCTGCTCAGCAGGAAGTCTGCTTCTCCCTCTCCCTCTGCCTGCCACTCCCCCTGCTTGTGCACTTGCTCTCTTACTCTCTCAAATAAATAAAATAAAAAAAAAAGAATTGTAAGATATTTAAAGTGTACATAATGGTGATTTGATATATGAATCCATTGTAAAAGGATTCCCCCCCAGCTACTTAATTAACACATCTATCACCTCACCTATTTATCTTTTTGGTGTGTATGAGAACATTTAAGTCCCATTCTCTTAGTAAATTTCAATGTTATCAACCATAGTCACCATGGTACACATTAGATCCTCAGACCCTGTTCATGTTTTAGCTGAAAGTTTCTACCCTTTTACCAACTCTATTTACCACTGCCCCCGCCTCCAGCCACTGGCAACCACGTTTCTATTGCCTTTCTCTGTTTGCCTTATCTCACTTAGTGTAATGCCCTCATGATCCATCCTTTTTGTAGGAAATGGCAAGATTTCCTTCTTTCTCAAGGCTGAATAATATTCCATTGTATGTATATACCACATCTACTCTATCCATTCATCTGTTGGTGGATACTTCTTCTACCTTGTCTTGGTTCCATACTTACTAAAGCATCAAGGGGCCACACTCTCTTACAAGAGGAAGAATAACCTCCTCAGGAATTTTAAAGACATGGTGCTTGTCTAAAACATCCAGTGATGTCCTCACAGAGCCTTTTCAGGTCTTTTCAATGGAGTCCCATGAACTTGAAACTCAAGCACTATGCAACTTTCTTACTGGTGCTTCCCTGGTTCCGAGGTGAATCACGGGGATCTGAAAATGAAGGTGATGACAATGTCATAGCAACTTTTCCTTCTTTTCTTTGTGAAGATTTTGTTTTTAAGTAATCTCTTTGTTTTAAGTAATCTCACAACCCCGAGATCAAGACTCACCTGCTCAATCAGAGGGGGAGATGAACCATGAGAGACTATGCACTCTGAAAAACAAACTGAGGGTTCTAGAGGGGAGGGGGTGGGAGGATGGGTTAGCCTGGGGATGGGTATTAAAGAGGGCACGTTCTGCGTGGAGCACTGGGTGTTATACACAAACAACGAATCATGGAACGCGCTACAACAAAAACTAATGATTAAATGTATGGTTATTAAAAAAAAAAAAAAAAAAAAAAAAAGACTCACCTGCTCTACCGACTGACCAGCCAGGTGCCCCAGCAAAGAACTTTTCTTGATCACAGGGCTTGCCACCCTGGACTACAGAAGGTTCCTCAGTTTTAACCAGTCACCCAACTAAAGGCATTTTTAATGCCATAATTAATAGTAACCATTTTAAAAAATATATTAACCTTCCTTTCTTATAGCATTGAATTGCCACACAGTTAAACTTTAGGTGAATAATTTCTCATGAGTCCTGGCTGAAATGGCTTCAAAGACTGGCATGATGCCATTTTTATCAGTGACAAAATGCTAATGTCTTCTTTTACTGCCACAAAAACCACAAATGATGTTTTTCTTCCAGCAATTAATCATGGACTAGTTGGATATCACTATCAGGGTCTTTTTAAACTGAGTCAACAAAAAGTAATAGCTAATAGTGGTCTACAGAGCACTTTATAATTTCCAGAGTGCTTTGAAATACCTTATTTTATTTTAATCTTCTTCAAAAAAATCCATATTTTGAGTCCAGACCCATGTATCCAACTATCTAATTATCTCTATCTAGATTCCTTACAAGTGCCTCAAATTCACTAAAACTCATCAATTCTCCTAGTTCAGTAAATGTCCATTATGTTCACCTACTTGCCCAAGCCAGAGTCCTGGGGGTCATCACCACACCTTTATTTCCTTTTTTTTTAAGTTATGTATATATGTATGTAATCTCTACACCCAACGTGGGGCTTGAACTCATGACCCCGAGATCAAGAGTAGCATGCTCTTCCATCTGAGCCAGCCAGGTGCCCCACACCCTTATTTCTTTAATGTGTCCTTTCCTCATACATTCAACCAACAGATATTTTGCATTCTGACTTCCTAATATCTTGAATGTTACCCATCTCCTTGCCATATGGTAGGTATATCAAACTCAACAGCCCTACTCTACTGATTCACTCTCTCTTATCTGAACTATTTCAATCATTTCTTATGTGGCCTCTGTGGGCTCATGTTTACTCTTCATATTGGTGTAGAATAATCTTTTTATCACATTTGTCTGATAATACACTCCCTCACTTTAAACCACTCTCAAAGATAGCATAGAAGTATAGTTCAAAATTAAATAAAACTAATTCATTGTATAAGAATTCAGGCTAGTGGTTAGCTCTGGGGAGGAGGCTGTGGGTGATGACTGCTAGGAGGCAGGAGGAGTATTGTCGATATGTACCATCTTTTTTATCTGGATGGAGGTTCCATGAGTGTGGTAGGTATATGAAATTCATTGAATTGTTTAAGTGTATGGACACTTTCCCATATATATGTTTTTCTTCAATTACAAAGTTAAATAAAAACATAATTGATAAGCCAGTCATCACCCTATCAGGACTGAGCAACAGCTTTAATGTTTTCTAAATGTCTTCATCATGGTGAGTTTTGTTTTTTTTTTTTTAAATCACATTCAGAACCAAAGTATTCTGGTCCCAATAGTTAGTCTTCAACGACCAGCAGAAAGTCACATACTCATTCTTATATGTATTATGGGGAGTTGGGATCTACTGATTTGTTTCATATCATGATGATAATGTACCACCTCACAGTAAACATTCTCTCTTCAATGGGCAATCATTCATCCACTTTAGGGGATGAGTCCTGTCTAATCCCCTTTGTCACCACACTTGTTTAATGCCTGTGTGAGGCAGTTTCGTGAGACAGAGAGACATTTTGGTGTCACTATCATCAATATGCTGAGGCAGGCTCAACTCTATGCCAGCTGGTATTACTATTCAACTCTTGCAGCCTGGCTGAATTAGAGATAAAAATGAAAGCCAAATGCTTAACTATAAATCCAGACAAAACAGCAGAGACACGGGGAGGCAGAGAAATACCTTCTGAGTCCATGGCAGAAATCGTTCTGACATTTTAAATTATAGAAACTTGGAACACAAATTTTGGGTGAAGATATGACTTATAATTTCCAATAGCACTTAATAAAAATCCACACAAATATTCCCACCAGTTTAGGAAATGTATGAACAGAAAATTCTGCTACATGAACATGAACGTTATAATAATAAGAAACAAAGATAATCTCATAAAGCACCTAGTGATGAAAAAATGATATATTGCATTATAATATAATAACATAATGTGACAAGTGTATAACATAATAATATAATTTAGTAGTAGATTTGCCTTTTCATGTGCCTACCATGTACTAGGCATACACGAGGCATTGTTTATATACATTATTTGATTTAATGTAGTTTTACATATGCTTCTTGTGATGCATTACAATGAAGTAGAAAAACAATGAGATGTTCACCTAAGTCAGTGCCATTGTTCTTAGAGTTCTTATCCTCTCTTTGTTGTTTTTTGGGTATCCATGAAGTGCCCACACTGGCAGGTTAATCTTCATAATTAGAGTCACATATGTTAATATATAAACACAATACACTAAAATGTCTTAGTCCTGAATCCAGCTCCCCAGCAACCAACTGCCAGGAAATTTTGCTGCACATGACTGAGGTTGCCCACCTGGTCATAATGTACCCTCTGATCTGTTTTTACCTATTGCCTAGCCCCACTATGATGCTTCTGAGAAGTACATCCACGTGCATCCCACTTGTCTTTAGAAGGTGCATCCCCAGATGTTCTGGATACCAAATGATTCAAAATAAAAACTCTCTGGGGCATGAGACCAAAGGGCTAGTCTAGTGAGTGGTTGTTCAGTGGGAGGGAGGCAGGAGGATCACAGAGCTAAAGGGGTTGCTGTGAGGAGAGAAGTCTGAACTACGTGGAAAAGAGTATAGAAGCCAAGGATGGATAAAGCAGGAGCCTTGTTAAGCCGCGTAACCTGCGCCCCCTTGGGTCATGTCCATGTCCCTTTTACTTCTAGGGTAGTTGCAGCTGGGAGAAGTGAATGACCCTTGAACAAACAGAGCCACTCCTGCAAATAGGACTCTGGCAACTCTAGCTTAGGTTCGGAAATGCATTCACACTAAATTAAAAATGAATGAGATCAGATTAACCGTGGAAGGGGAAAGGAGAAGAGGGAAGAGAAAACAAAATGATACTGGACCCCACAGTGGAATGGGCACAAAAAGGAAAATAAATAAAAAGATTTTCCAAGTCTGCTGACGTTGTAAAACCTCCCCTCCCTTTCATCTCTCTGCCCTACTCAGGATCTCCATCCGACACAGTATACACAAGAAATAAATTCCCTATTTGATGTGCTACTTCAACAGCCTTCATGCCTCTTTCTTGTCTAGAGTCCCCCCTTCCTAATTCTAGAGCTGAAATATGCACTCAGAAGCAGACGAGAAGGTAAGCGGGAAGAGTGAATTTCCCTGGCTTTCTTTTATAGCTAGGCAAGAATAATCAAGTTCTGGCTTTTGAAATGAAACAAATTGTTATTCGATTATATTAATATCAGTTGCTGGATCAGGAGGATTTTTTTAAACCAAAATTATACAAATGACGTAAATTTTCTTGGCTCATGATACTTGACACAACTAATTTTAGACAAAGCGATTTTTAGCGTTTGCAGCTGCAAATATAACAGATTCAAGACAACAATCGCCACAAAATTTTGATATTTTGCTACTTTTGAATTACAGTAGTTTTGAAATAAAGGCACTTCTTAACGTACTGCATTTTGACTTTCAAGTGATTCTTCAACCAATTAAACAAATTATGGTACTTATAATAGGGCTACAAGATATTTACGTATGGCGTATAATCCTTGTCCTGATGTTGCCTTACAAATTGTCCTCTGGCTTCTGGAATGTCACCCGCTCTTGTTTCCAGGCTAATTCTTTGCCTCAAAATGAAACACTGAGAGCAGAGCGATTCCGTGGGTGCAGCAAACACAGCCAGTTGTCTACACAATCCACATCACTCCCTGATTCCTCAGCAACAGAATCCTAATTTTGCTGGGAGAGATAGGGGAAATATGCCTGCTATAAAAGTACATTTCCCCGACTCCTCATGCAAGGCGTGGCCAGGTGGCAAAGAACTAGTTAATGAGGTCAGAGGACAGGCTTCTGGGAAAGTTTATTAAGTGGAGCCCACTCTATAGACACCCAGGTTTTGCCTATTATCCTTTCTCTTTCCTCTTCCTCCTGCTGGGAATCTAGAGATGATGACTAGGGATATAGGAGTGATCTGTAACCTGAGGTTAAAATCCACACATTAAAGATGGCAAAACAGAAAGGCACAAAAGATTGGGCACCTTTGAGCTGTTATAAGTAGTTTCAGGCTGCTTTTTTACAGTTACATGAGAAAAAAATATAATCTTTCCCTAGGTCAGACTACTCTTTTTGGGGGTGTTGATCATGTCAGCCTAACTCAATCTCTCTTTTTTTTTAATTTTTAAGAAGTTTTTCATTTTAATTCCAGTATCGTTAACATACAGTGTTATATTAGTTTCAGGGGTACAATGTAGTGATTCAACAATTGTATGCATTACTCAGTGCTCATCATGATAAGTGTGCTCCATAATCCCCATCACCTGTTTCACACATCCCCCACCCACATCCCCTCTGGTAACCATCAGTGTGTTCTCTGTAGTTAAGAGTCTTTCCTGGTTTGTGTGCTTCTCTCCCTTTTTTCTCTTCCTTTGCTCCTTCGTTTTGTTTCTTAAATTCCACATGAGTGAAATCATATGGTATTTGTCTTTCTGTGACTTATTTTGCTTAGCATAATACTCTCTAGCTCCATCCATGTTGTTGCAAATGATAAGATTTCATTCTTTCTTATGGCTGAATATTACTCCATTTTATATATATATATATGGTGTATATATATGTGGTGTATATATATATATATATACACCACATCTTCTTTATCCGTGTATACCATCATCTATTGATGGATACTTGGGCTGCTTCCATAATTTGGCTATTGTAAATAGTGCTGTAATAAACACTGGGGCACATGTATCCCTTTGAATTACTAAATCTCTCAGTGATATGCTGAGAGATAATCTGAGTTAAGTATTGGCAAAAGAACAACAACAAAGAAGAACATCTTGTACTCACATAATTTATAGAAATTATTTACTTGAATAGCTCATAAATTAGGTCTGAAAGTAGTTCCAAAACTTGTTTTTCAAAAATACTTTGACCAATTAGGGACATAAAATCAAGACCACAATGAGATATCACCTCACCCCTATCAGGATGACTCATAAAAAAAAAAAAAGAAAGAAAGAAAAAGAAAAAGAAATTTTTGTGCACTGTTGGTGGGAATGTGAAATGGCACAACCACTATGGAAAACAATATGGCAATTCCTCAAGAAACTTTAAGTAGAATTTCCATATGATCCAGTAATTCCACTTCTGATTTTAATACGAAAGAATTGAAAGCAGGGACACCAAGAGATACTTTGTTCATAGCAGCACTATTTACAACAGCCAACAGATGGAAGAACACAAGTGTCCACCAGTAGAAGAAAGGACAAAGTGTGGTGTGTACATAAAATAGAGTATTATTCAGCCATAAAAAGGAAAGAAATTCTGACATATGCTGTAGCATGCATGAACCTTAGCATAATGAGGACATTATGCTAAGTCAGTCACAAAAAGACAAATACCACATGATTCCACTTATATGAGGTATCTGGAGCACTCACATTCACAAAGACAGAAAGTAGAGTGGGTGGTTGCCAGGGGCTGGTAGGAGGGAGAATTGGGGAGTTGTTGTTAAATGGATATAGAGTTTCAGTTTTGCAAGATGAAAAAGTCCTGGAAGGTGGTTGTACAATAATGTGAATATACTTAATACTACTGGTCTGTATACTTAAAAATGGTTGAGATGGTAAATTTTTTGTTATGCACATTTAACCACGATGTAAAAATACTTTCGCCACTTGTAACATCTGATAAAATGCCTATTCCCTGAAAAAGGACTTCCTGGGATATTGTTTAAATAGGTAAATTCTGGGGGTGCCTGGGTGGCTCAGTCATTTAAGCATTTAACTCTTGATTTCAGCTCAGGTCATGATCTCAGGGTTGTGGGATTGAGCCCCACGTTGGGCTCCACGCTGGGCGCGGAGCCTGCTTCAGATTCTCTCTCCCTCTTCCTCTGCCCCTCCCCACCCCTGCATGCATTCTCTCTCTCGAAAAAAAAAAGAAGATAATCTCAAAAAAATAAATAAAAAATAGGTAAATTCTGAAATGTGTCATTAAAAAATTAACTTCTTTGCTTTTGAGTCATTTTGTACATTCTTTCCACTGAAAACACTAAAAAGAAAAAGAAAACCCAAATATTCTAGGGAAGTTACAATTCTATTCTATTCTATTCATCATTTGATATTCAATAAATATTTGTTAAGCACTTACTATAAGCTGAACCCCATGCAAGGACTAGAGAGCCATGTGGACGAAGACCTTGTTCTACATCTTGGCAGAATAGAAAAGATAGGGGCTTTGCTGTCAGACCAGGCGAAAAATAACGAAAGTGAATTCTAGCTAAAAGGTACAACATCCACATAAAAGAGTACACCAAAGGCCTTGGAAAATCTGGAAATGAAAAGTAATTTTAAAAAATAAGGAACATGATAATGAGGTTGAGGACAAACCCATACGTCATGGGTATAATGGGGTCAGAGTGTTAAACAAAAAAGTTTTTTTTAATGTAGGAAAAAGAAAATATTTATAGAAAGATTCTCTAAAAACTGACATACTCTAGTAGAGGAGATTTCTATTTTTTTTTTAAAGATTTTATTTATTTATTTGAGAGAGAGAGAGCACAAGTAGGGTTAGGGGCAGATGGAGAAGCAGGCTCCCCACTGAGCGGACAGCCTGATGTGGGGCTAATACCACAACCCTGAGATCATGACCTGAGCTGAAGGCAGATGCTTAACTGACTCTAACAGGCCCTGTTGGAGAGAAGATTTCTAAACAGCATAACAAGACTTAGAACACCAGTGGAGCCTCTTCCTGGAAATGAAGAAGCCGTGGCCAGTATTCAATTAAACATTTAAAATCTAAAAGTGTGTCAAGCAGTATATACGTAAGGAATTTCAATTTAATTCTGTAGGCAATGGAGAAGCATCATTTTTTAAGACTTCGACATAATTTGTTTTGTGACTTTTTATTCCACTTTGTAAACATTAGGAACTATGTCACACACAAGTGAAATCGTGCACTTATACCACCTTTCTTAAGAAGTAGACTATTAATATCTTTGAAGACCCATCTTCGATCTCATCTTCTTTTTCTTACTCAGAGATAATCAATATGCTGAATTTTTGTGTTAGTTATTCCCTTGCTTTCATTAGAGTTTGCGTGTATCTCTAAAGGTTATATTGTTAAGTCTACCTGTCCTTGAACCCTGTGTAATAGAATCGTAGAGTATGTATTTTGACTCGCTTTTTCACTGGTACTGTGTTTCTGAGGTTCATCTATGTTTATCTACATATCTGTGACTCATTTATTGTCACTGCTGTTTAGTATTCCATTGAACGAATAAGCCACATTTTGTCACTGTATTTCAATAGACATTTCAGCTATATCCAGTTTTTTATCGTAAACAGTAATTCTATAAATAATTCTTGTATAAGTTTCCTGCAAAACTTCCTTCAGAGCAAAGTTTGGTCTTCTAGGGCCCATGGGCCGAATACGTATAGCTTGTGAGTTAGGAATGGCTTTACATTTTAAAATTTTATTTTATTTTTTAAAGTTTTATCGACTTATTTGTAAGTAATCTCTACACCCATCATGGGGCCTGAACACACGCCCTCAAGATCAAGAGTCGCATGTTCCTCTGACTGAGCCAGCCAGGCACCCCTCCATTTTTAAATTTAAAAAAAGGCAAAAGAAAATGAATAGTTCATGGTATGTGACAATAGGAGATTTTCATATGTCCCTAAATAAAGCTTGTTGGAGCATATCCACATCCATTTGTTTACATATTGTCTGTGGCTGCATTCATGTGACAATGGCAGACTGGTCATCCCTACTTCCTTCAGCCTGTAGTCACCCCACCTATTCTGTGAGGCGTTTCTTGAGACCGCCTCCTTTAATTCCTGTCATGTTTATTGTCACATACCAGTCCTCTAGATCTTCTCACATAAAACTCCTCATTATAATCTACCTTTTATGTACTGTACTACCCTCCCAACCACGTGACAAAGTCACTTAGGGTTTGAGACCACCTTTCATGACATAAATGTGAAGCAGCTACTCTACAAATGCTGATTTGTGTTGTTCATATTCATGATGTAGACTCAGATGCTTCCCTAGGGATTGAAAGGATTTGTGCAGCTTCTCAAAGTTCTAGATTTAAATCCATGAAATAATTTGACTGATAAAATTTACTAAAGCTTTTTATTTGTGTATTTGTTCAACAAGGTTTCTGAACAGGTATCTTCTTCTGGAGGTGCCTGAGGGGCTCAGTTGGTTAAGTGTTCTGCTCTTGATTTCAGCTCAGGTCATGATCATGATCTCAGGGCCCTGGGCTTGAGCCCCCCGTCAGGCTCTGCATTCAGCCAGGAGTTGGCTTGAGGATTCTCTCCCCCTGCCCTGCCCCCTGCACACACCCTCCCTCTCTCAAATAAATGATAGCTTTTAAAAAAAGTATCTTCTTCTGACTTCCATAGAATTTTAGTGACTTTTCTCTGTAGTAATTTATTGGTATATGTTGTTATGTTTCACTACACCATAAACCCTTCGAAGACATTAACCATTTTATTCACCTCAGTATTCTTTCCCAACATATGATACAGTCAGCTTCCCATAGATGATAAACAATATATTTTGAATAAATTGATGAGTTGGTGCACATAACTGTACTAACCTCTCCTAGAAGATGTAAAAACAGGATACATGTTTGTCTGATACCAACATGTTTCAATACTATGTGTATTTTTTTTTAAGATTTTATTTATTTATTTGACAGAGACACAGCAAGAGAGGGAACACAATCAGGGGGAGTGGGAGACGGAAAAGCAGGCCTCCCACTGAGCAAGGAGCCTGATGCGGGGCTCGATCTCAGGACCCTGAGATCATGACCTGAGCCAAAGGCAGACGCTTAATGACTGAGCCACCCAGGTGTTTTGTGAAAGAAACAATCCTATGTGTTTTGTGAAAGAAACAAAACAAAATAATAGAAACAATAGAATAGTGACTTAGCAAACTTGAATGCATAATTATAAAATATTGACCATGTATGTAAGTATAAAAGGATGTTGTTAAATAGTAGATGTCAAGTTCTTATATCATCCCAATTGATTAAAAGATTATCTATTTCATATACTTAATTTGGTATTTGAAAGTCACTGTAGTAAATACACTACAGTAAAAAATTTCCTCAAACATACCTGGAGTTAGAAATTTGTGAGGCATTTGTAATATATGTTAAATAAAATATGCAAAATTATAAAAATCAAGCTTACTGACACTTAACAATAACTCATTTGATTATGATTTTAGTATAATCTTGCCTAGGGAGTAGAAATATAACAAATTAGTCTACAAATTCTTCCCAACTGAAATGAAGAGTAGGACATTTTCTTGTACTTAAGATATTCAAATAAAAAATGAGAAAAGAGTGGGGCACCTGGGTGGCTCAGTGGGTCAAGTGTCCAACTCTTAATTTCAGCTCAGGTCATGATCTCAGGGTCATGAGATTGAGCCCAGCGTCAGGCTCTGTGCTCAGTGGGGAGTCTGCTTCTCTCCCTCTGCACCTCCTCCTACTTGTACTCTTTCTCTCTCTCAAATAATAAATCTTTTTAAAAAAAATGAGAAAGGTGTCTTTGTTATAGTAAAGGAAATCTGGAAGACCTATAGGGTAATATTTTTTAAAAGCCATTTCAGCTGTGAGACTTCTTTAGGTAGAGAAAATTAAAGTTTTATTATATTACCTAATAATTTGGTAGTAACTTTATCCTCACATGGCACCCACTATTTTCATTAATATAGTCCATGCTGTACCTACCTAAAAAAAATTCAAGATGATTTATGTTATTAAACACAATATTCTTATTATGAAGCACTCATTAATCACTTCTTCCACATACAATGAAAACTGCTATCATCATCAATTTTCATTCATATTACCCTGATGTGAATAACTTTGAATAACATTTTGCTAAAAACTATTCAAGTACAATTGTGTCCCTGAACTACATTCACTTCATAGCCAATCTGTGCCAAAGGGTTATTGATAATGAATGTTAGAATGCTTTGCTGCTCCACTAACTTGAGTGACCTTCGCTGAGTTATTCAATTTTTGCATTTTAATATTTCTATCTGTATGTAGAAATGACATATAGAAGAGACTTCAATGTTGGCTCTCAACCTTGAGAGCTCCCTTGGTGAACTTTGAAACTGGCTGCCATACTCAGAGGGCAAGGAGAAATCGAAGAAAGAAGCAGACCGCTCCGCATTGGTAGGTGTCCGTTTTAAGAAGGAAAGGAACTTTCTTACAAGGCTTGTTTGGGACAACTGCAAGACAAGTAGATCTGTGCACCCAACTGCCAGAAGCTTAAGAGTTTATCCTGAGGCTTTACCAGAGTTCAGTCTCCTATACAGAGCAGATGGTCTCAATAATATTTCTCTCTGAAGGCTGCTTCCTTGAAGCGGCTCCTGATGTGGGAACGGTGGGCAGAGCTTACATTCCAAGGACAGAAGAGAGAGTAAGGAGTCCCATTGCCCGAGTCCAGCTCTGAGGTCAACTAGTAGGTCTCTTGATGACTCCTCCAATGATTACATATCACCTACTCCTATTCTTTTGTTCTGCAGATGAGGAAACAAGCCCAAAGATGGTCAGTCTAAGGAATATTTCAAACCCACTTAAATTTCTAGGAAAATACTATGTAAGCTAAAAGGTATAATAATTATGTAAATAAATGACCCTGGATTAGATTAATTTCATTCTTTAAAAGAGAAATGTAGCATTCCTCCCCACTGTGAACTCAAATATACTGGAATATATATAAATATATATTTTAGTAGTGTCCTTTAATAGTGTATTTTGTGACTCTTCATGCCACAAGTCATTTCTTAAAAATTTGCAAACATCAGATATGCTTTCAGTGAAGACATTCACTGTAAATATCTTATTTCCTTCATCTTACAATTTCAGTCAAAATTTCAGTCCAAGAATAAGTGGACATGAGGAGTCAATTAAAGCAAATAGTTGTGGAAGATTCATAATATATATTTCCATTACGTTCTGTGGATAGAAATGAAGCTCCTTACTCATCTGCCTTAGCTTTCTGCCTACTTACCCCCCCAAAAAAAAAGGACTGTTCAATATTTATTGAGCCCCAACAACATGTATTGTGCTAGGTATTGCAACGGATGCTAAAGATAAGTAAGGCATGAGTCCTGAGGGAAAACACCAACTCTAATAGGAGAAATAAGTACTGTATTCAAATTCTAAAGTGAGAATTACAAAGGATATATGATCCAGAAAATAAAAAGCTTATGGGAATTTGAAGGAGGGATAGATCTTATCAAGTAGGAAAAATCGGGAATGAAGGCTAAACTTAGAAGGTGACACCTAAGTAGAATTTCCAGAGCAAGGTCTTCTAAGGAAAGGCATATACTAAGCAAATGAAGGGAAATGAAAAAAAAAAAAAAAAAAAAAAAGAGCAGCAGCTTCAAGAGATCCAGATTCCTTATGAGGCAGGGGAATAACTGGAAAAAAGGAATGGATCAGTGCATTCTCAAATACTTTTCCCAGCTACTGCTTCTCTTTACCATATATTTTAATATTTATAATAAATTAACAGCCTTCTGAAGAGAAAAAGAATCATTCCCGACTAGGAGCCAGAATCTCGAGGCTCCACCTCTGCCCAGTTAAATAAAACTGAATGTTTTGATTTGATGAATCATATGTACTGGAAAACCACTTAACTCTGTTGCAAGGTTTTGTCTTTGAGCCTGATGTAGTAAATGCAGGAGCTTTCGGGTCAGACGGTCCTTGGTTTAAATCAAGACTCAAAGCTGTGTGATTTGGGCCGATAACGACATAAGCTACTATCACTTTCCCAAGCATTTTTCACCTGTCACCCTCTAAACCAGATCCTCTGAAACTTTAATGTGCACAGTACCACCTGGGGTTCCTGTTAACCTGGTGATTCCGATTAAGTAGGTCCGGGGTGGGGCCTGAGATTCTGCATTTCTAATGAGCTCATGGATAATGCTGCTGCTACCTTGTGGACCACGTTTGAGTCCAAAGGCTAAAAGCGGGATTTCCAGCCCGCAGTATCAGTATCGCCTGGGAACGTGATAGCTGTGAAACGCAAATTCTTGCCCCCTCCGCATACCCAACACACACACACACACCCACCAGATCTACTGAATCAGAAACACTAGGATGAGGCCCAACAACCAGTGTGGTTTTTTTAAAGATTTTTTTATCTATCTATCTATCTATCTATCTATCTATTTATTTATTTATTTATATTTGACAGGGAGAGAAAGAGCACAAGCTAGAAGCAGGCTCCCCACTGAGCAGGGAGCCTGACTTGGGGCTCCATCCTAGGACCCTGGCCAGGATCATGACCTGAGCCGAAGGCAGACCCTTAACAGATTGAGCCACCCAGATGCCCCCCCCAACACCCAGTGTTTTAACAAGCCCTCCAGGTGATGTCACTGGTTTCCAAACCTGACCGCCCTCTTGATCACGGGGGTGGGGGTGGGGGCGGGGGGAAGGGCGGGGTGGGTTAAATACTATTGGGCATCAGGCTTTCTCAAAGCCCTACCAGGTGATTCTAATATGCAATACAATTTAGAAGCCCATAAAGTAGACAACTGAACCTCGATGAGCCTTATTTTCCGCCTGTGTAAACGTGGATAAAATCCACAACAGTTCCTGCCTTTGCTTCCAAATTTTGGCATCTCCACCCCGCCTTAGTCGGCGGCAATCCCAGTTCGGTCTCCGGGAGCCAGCCTCCCCTCCCCGTGTCCCACAGCCTCTGCCCGAGAACAGGAGGCCGAGATCGCAGACCCGCCGGAGTATCGGCCACGCCCAGGTTCGTTCCAGCACCACCCGCACCTACGTGGCTCCAGGATCCAGCCCCGGGGGGCTCCCAGGACGGCGCCGGAGCGGGACGCGCATGCGCTCGCTGCCCGCCAGGCCCCGGGCTCCGAGTAACGGACTTGAGCTCCCCCCACCGGAAGTGGGCGGCCGCGCGACGGGAGGAGCCGGCTGTACCGTGACGGCTGCGGGCTGTGGGCGTCGGGTCAGAGGGGCTCGCGTTTCTTTCTCCGCGCCATGGCAAGGGCCGCGGACGTGGTGCGGCTGCTCCTGGGCTCCACGGCGCTGTGCTTCTCGCTGCTCGGCGCTCGGACGGCCTCGGCGTCCAAGGTGGTGACGGCCCACTTGGCCGCGAAGTGGCCCGAGACCCCGCTGCTGCTGGAGGCCAGGTGGGTGCGGCCCGGCCCCTCTGCCGAGCCCAGCGCGGAGGCAGGGGCGGCGCGGGGCTGTGGGCGCGCCGGTCCCTGCAGGCCCCTCGGACCCCGTCTAGCCGGCGGCCGGCCCTCCAGCTCCTTGCACCGCCGCTGCAGGCGTCCTCGTGCTGGGCGCCGGAGCATCACCACATCCTCTGCGACCCCGTGCGCGGCACTCACCCGCAGTTCCTACTTTGCCCCACCCACGGTTTTCCAAACTTCGGGGCCTTTAACTCTTGGATTTCATTAGCGTTTACGGAAAAGGATGAACGGGAGCTGGCGTGTGGCGTTTGATGCAGGCAACTTCCATTGACGTAGGCAGTTCTTTTTAGGAAACGGTATTGGAAGCACCTAGTTTCATAGCTACACCATTGATAGGCTTGGCTTCTAGGCTTCCTGCGGAGAAGGCAGTTTCCCGAGGGTCCTCCACTGAAATTAGTTCCTAAAATATCACTTTGCGGAAACAAAACCTATAGCTGTTGGATTTTGCTTAGTATTCTAGAAGTTAAACAAAATCGGAAAGTTCCTTTCTTTGGTAGCATGAATTTTTAACGCCAGTTTTGTCAGTTCGCCAAAGAAACAGCTTATGGTCCTAAGAAGAGTATCACCTGACACTACATGGCATATTTAAGATACTAACACAGTTTTTTGAGATATAATTAACATTACATACTAGTTTCAGGTGTAATAATATTCAGTATATATTGTGAAATGATAAGAGCCGTAAGTCTAGTTAACATCCATCACCTAACATAGGTACAAGTTTTTTTTCTCATGTTGAGAACTTTTAACATCTCTTTGTAATTTTCAATTATGCAGTACAATTAACTGTAGTCACCATCCTATACATTAGGTACCCATGACTTGTTTTATAACTGAAAGTGTACCAGTTAACCTTAAAAAAAAGTTATTTTACCAGCAAAAATGGACTTATTTGGGAATAATACAGAATTGCAGTTAGGAACCATCAAACTATGGCAAAGCCATAGGCAAGTCAAACAAAGGAGAGGAACATTATTTTATGGAGATTGAGAAAGTTTGGAGGAGTTGTTTTGAACAAAAGTCTTTGGAGAAAAGCCAGAGCCAGTATGACGACAGTTTCTCTTTGGCTGAGTTGCAGGACTAGTCAGTTTCTTGTAGGAAATGCAAAATACATCTTTCTCTCTTAGGCCTATAATTGATGATTCCTGTTGAAAATTTTCTGTTAGGAGTCTGTAATTGACAGTTCTTTCTGTAATTGACATGGAGTGGTACAGGGACCCCTTCTCCATCCCCAGTCCACTTTAGTGAGGTTTCTGTTTAATAATTTTTACATTTCACCCTTTTGGTCAAAATCTTTCCTTGAAAGCATCACTGACCAAAAGGTTTTTCATATTTAGTGGTTTTGTCCCTCTGCCAGAAAGGATCTTTCCTGATTGTCTTGTCCTACATTGATGGAAAGTACACAGAGGGTGGAAACCACTGAAAGCCACATTTGAGTAACAAGGAAAGGAAGTGCCTCAGAGTTCTCCCTCCTAACCACCTAAAGTCTGTATGATTTCAAGACAGTAAGTATTGGAGATCCTCTCCTAATTGAGTACATCATTTTTATAAAAGTTTGACAGGCAACTAAATACAAAAAAATAATTATACAAAAACAAGAAGTAACATAACTTCCAAATTGTATTATGGTTCTAAACGGGGCCCCTAGGTCAGAAAGTTTCCAGCTGAAGGTATTTATTGGCACTTATGTCGACTTAAGGGAGAAAAGTTCTCCCTATGGAAGCAAACCTAGAGTCGTGTGCTTCCTGGAAGTCCCCACATAAAGTAGCCATGAAGGCAAAATAGTGACTACTGTAAGAGCAAACTGAAAGAATTCACCACGTGCATTTGAGAGATCCATGCAGGTATAAACATGAGGCAATAACTAATGAACTTTTTGCAAAAATAGCAAAACTTCACAGGTGTATTAAAACAGTATTATCTCAAAAGAACCATTTGAAAACAGATGTTATCCAATAATATAGCCTGTAAGGTTGCAAATTCAAAAACCATGAATTTGAATAAGAATTCAGAATCAGATAATAGTGCAGATGAAAGACATTTGTAAATTCTGAGCCTTCTAACCCTTCAGAAAAATCAAGTGAAAATTTAATTTGTCATGGGATCATGATGAGGCTGTTGCTGAAAGGCCGTAATCAAGAGGTTTTTCTCACTTTTACAAGGGCTTGGGAAATGCACGGGAGCATTTCCTTTCTAAGAAGGAGATAGTAGAAGCAAACGGTGCAGAAAAGGTATACAGGCCTGGTCCCCGCAAGCTGAGAAAGCTCTACCGTCAGATGTGGTCTACTTTCATTCGAGGAGACCTTTGCTTGCGGGTCCCCACATGGTGTACAGGTCCAGTCAGGGTTTGGTGATTTCTCTAGATGTGTCACGTGAATCCAAGAGCCTGTCCCTTGGAGTTTGGTGCCACAAAGATTAGCAGTTCCTGGTAAGAGCCTTTCCAGCGAGATTGGATAGTCTTTCTGGAGGTGCCTTTTTCTGTAGATGAAATCTCCAGTTTGCAAGATGTGATGCTTAAGGTCATTGTCTCCTGGCAATGAAAAAGATCACTCTACCAAAGCATAGTTATTTTTCATAGAAGTAATTAGGCTATTAACAATATTGAAGTAGATCTCCTTTTATCTACTGTGGGTCAAAGGAGCTGTAGGGGCCAAGTGCATTGGACCTCTGTGACCATCTCAGAGGGTGAGAGTCTGGGCGCCTGGGTGGCTCGGTTGAGCGACTGCTTTTGGCTCAGGTCATGATCCCGGAGTCCTGGGATAGAGCCCCGCATGGAGGAGCCTGCTTCTCCCTCTGACCCTCTCTCCTCTCATGCTGTTTCTCACTCTCTCTTAAATAAATAAAAATCTTTAAAAAAAAAAAAAAAAGGGTGAGAGTCTGAGTTTCAAAGGGGTGGATCTGAGATTTAGAAGAACCAGTGGCAGTGCTTTTGGCGAAGGTATTTGGAGGATCTCTACAAATTTTGCCAATTGAGTCTTAATAGTGTTGTTAGTATGTTCAACTAACTCTGAGGATCGAGGATGATCTGCACCATGACACTGTCGTAAAACTGGGCAAACAGCACAGACGTCAAAGCAGCTGATCATTAAAATGGGTTCCCAATCACTATGAAGTTTGAGAGGGTTCCCCAGGTGGGGATCACTTTTTCTAACAATTTTTAGCCAAGTAAGAACAGCGGCCTCTCTCTAAGGGAAAGCTTCAGTCCAGTGAGAAAACATGGACCATTACTGAAACTTGTTTCTATCCATGCGATTGGAAAGCGCTGTGAAATCCATCTGCACAAACAGGTTTCCCTGGATTGTGTTTTTGACAGGTGGGGCAAGTGAGGTAGGCACTTCTTGCAACCTCATTAATATGTCCCCACCAGTATTGGTTCATGAATGTTATCTTGTGTCAGTAGACCACAATGGTTTAATGCGCGTATAGTGGTAAGTAGTTGGAACTTGAAGATTTCTGGTAGCGCCAGATTGTTTTTTGGTCCAAACCAGAGTTCTTTCTTTTTTATTGAACCAACCAACAATTACTAGGTTTCCAGTATTGTTTTTACCCCTCTGGGGCAATTTGTTGGGCATCTCTTTTTTTTTTTTTTTTAAGATTATTTATTTGAGAGAGCAAGAGAATGCATACACGCAGAGGGGAGAGGCAGACTCCCTACTCAGCGGGGAGCCTGATGTGGGGCTCGATACTAGGACCACGAGATCATGACCCAAGCCGAAGGCAGACACTTAACTGACTGAGCCACCCAGGTGGCCCGATTGTTGGGTATCTCCTAGTGGTCCTTCTGAATTATCATTTGGCAGAACATCTCTTTGGACCATGACACGTTATTGGTTTCTTTGAGAGCAGTGTTTTGGGTAGAAATATCAATGAGATGGTTTCCTTTGGCCTCCAGGGAGTTGAGTGTGGAATGCTCAGGAGCCATAATAACAGCCAGAGCAGCCAGCAAAAGTGTGGCATCTAACAAATTTTGGACATAAGAGCCATTTTTAATTTTAGCCCTATTGGAGGTAAGAAAACTTTGTTTCCGTAATCCAAAGTCATGAGCTACCCCAAAGGCATACCTGCTATCAGTATAAATGTTTGCAGTTTTGCCCTTAGCCAAAATACAAGGGTGGTTAAAAGGGATCCCATGATGATTTCATCAGGAATGTTTCTGAGGCCAGGGTGATAACCCTGTGTCATTGGGTCTAATTGTTGACTGTAATACCCTATGGGTCCCTATGTTTTTGGGTGAGTACTCCCAAGGGTATTCCCTTCTCTCATATGCAAAGACATGTCTTCCTGATCTTTCCAAATAATAGGGTGAGGTTTTACGTTTTTTAGTAAAACATTTAGAGATTGAGCCATAAGAGAAATTTGGAATCCAGTTTTTTTTTTTTTTAAAGATTTTATTCATTTATTAGAGCACAAGCAGGGGGAGCAGCAGTCAGAGGAAGAGGGAGAAGCAGACTCCCCGCTGAGCAAGGAGCCCGACGTGGGGCTTGATCCTGGGATCCTGACCCGAGCCAAAAGCAGATGCCTAACCGACTGATCCACCCGGGCGCCCCTGGAATCCAGTTTTGACAGTAGCTAGCCAGTTCAAGAAAACCTCATAATTGGCCTTATTTTTAGGTTTTTGGAAAGTTCAGAATGCCATGAAATCTCCCTGGATCCAAATGTCCTTTTTCTGAGGGCAGATGCCCTAAGTATCAAACCTGAGTTTGAGCAAAGAGAAGTTTTTCTTTGGAGTGTTTATTTCCCTTTAATGCCAAAAGTTTTAACAGGTGGTTTCTGTCTTCCTATGAAGAGGTTTGAGAAGGAGAACAGAGAAGCAAATCATCTAGGTATTGTAACCAAGTAGAGCCTGTAAAAAACTTAACATTCAAATCAGCTTCTCAGGTTTGTGAAAAGAAAGACTCTGTGAAACTGGGGGGCATTGCTGTCCAGGTGTATTTCCATTCTTCCTAAGTGAAAGCAAAAAGATACTGGCTATCTTTATCAACTGGAATACTAAAGAATGCATTGTGTAGATCAATTACAGTGAAAAATTTGGCTCCAGTGGGAATGGATATCAGTGTATGGATTAGGAACAGCAGAGTCCTGAGGGATAACAGTGTCATTTATTGCTCAGAGGTCCTGGACAAACCTCCATCCTTGGCCATTGGATTTCCTCATAGGTAAAACAGCCACATGATAGGGATAATGAGGCCTTGAGCTTTGTAATCTTCTATTATAGTGCTTGATGCCTTGAAAGGCTTCTTTATAGGATATTCATTAATTCTAGGGAGAAGTTTTGAGGAATCTGTTTGAGTCTTGATGGGAGGCACACTGTGGATTCTGCCAATATTAGTTGAAGATCTTGTCCATAGAGGATGGACCCAATAGCGCAAATGATCAGTGTCCTCAGACTCGGCTGTAGTGCTGTCAGAGTCAGAGCAAATAAAAGATGTCAAAGGGTCATTTAATTTACCTGGCTGCCTATTTTGATTACTACGGTCAGATTCTAGAATTATTTCCCCTTTTGGGAGAAAGGAATTCTGGTGTATTTTTCTAAGAACTCTCAGCCCAATAAATGAAGAGTGGCAGAGCAACTAAGGAGAAAGGTATGTGTATCAGAGTGCTTAGACAAAAGGGAGTAGATTCAAAGATAGGAACCTGTTGAGGTTTATTGGAGTCCCCACACTTTAGTACTCCAGAGCAGGGGCTGCTTCATGGTAGTGGGGTTGAGCACCAAGTGTTGCTCTGGTGTCAATAAGGACAGAGATTCATTCCCAATCTGGAGAGTGGTTTCTCTGATCGATTAAGAGGGAAGACTGGGAAGAGCCTCTGTAGTTCCTTGGAGCCCTGTTCTTGGGAATTAGGAGGACTCTGGAAATACTGGCTAGGGGGCTGAAGGTGCCAGGAGCTCCTAACCCAGTAACAGCTTTTTTCCCCAATGTCCTGGCTCTTTGCAAATAGTAAAAACTAGTAGGTTTTTGGTTTTGTTCAGGGGCCTTCATTTGCTGGAGATGAAAATGAAGAATTTTAAGAGTTTTATCGGTCTTTTTTTGGAGGGGGGTGACACTTCTAGGATCTGAGCAAGCTAGTCTGCCTAATTGACTAAATCTGGAGTAGACATAGTTTCCCATTCAACCCGAGTCCTTTTAACTAAATGAGAACCTATTAATAAACATAGAATTAAATGCTACCTAGGTAGATTCAGCATCTAAAGGAACACCAGAATATAAAAACAATTTGGAGTTGATTGTAATAGTCATGAATGGGTTCACAAGGCTTTTGTGTGCCAGCCTAAATTTTGTTGCAATCAGCAGGCTTAGGAAAAGCTACTGTACTTACTCAGTGGAGATTTCCACCAAGTGTTTCAGCATCTTGCCAAAAGTTAGGTGTCTGTTTTTCTAAATCCCTTTCAGGATCTTCTCATTGGAGTAATTTTATCCAGTGTTTGGCCTGACCCTCACCAACAAGCATGTGGACAAATGGATATAAATCTGAGAAACCAGGCTGCTAAGTTGGAACAGCTGTGCTAAATTCTTCAGCAAACCTATCGAGGTCCTCAGTCACTTTAGGAAACTCTGTGGCTCACAATTCAGCCTTAGTCCAGGGAACATAATGAATTTGGGGTTTATTTAGATCCTCAGAAGACTTAACTTTAAGGGGAAGGTTTTAATGGGTTCAGGAAAGGGAGTGGGAAGTGTGGGGTGGGGAAGTAATTTTAGCTAGAGAATAAGAAGAGGGAAATGAGGCTATAGAGGAGGTGCAGGCATTACGGAGGGGAAGGAGGAGGATGGCATGGGAGGCGCAGTGTGCAGGCAAGGTGGCTGCCACGCATCCTGAGACAAGACAGCAGGAGGGAAGGAGAGACCGCAGAAACTTGTGTGTCTTTGTAATTGTTTGCCTCAGCTAATCTAGAAATCGTATTTTGCTGAGGCAATTTTAGATTTCTGATAACCTTTGAAAACTTCAAAATATCAATCCAAATAGGCATCCCACACAGCTTTGACAATTTCAGAGTCATGGCTGCCCAGTTCAGCTTTGAGAAAAGTGTTAGGGGAGATCACATAACGGCCATTGCAGTTCTAAGTTACTTTTGGTTACGTTGGTGCATTTATTTAGAAATGTGGATGAAGAGGGACCATAGTTTTTAAACACAAAACAACCGGGGTCCCAAAAGCAGGAGTAATAAGGTGGGGAGCTCAAAGCATTTTGATGTTTGGAATCCCATTTTGTAGAGAATATTTCTTTTAGGTTGTCTGATTTGTTGGTACATCATTGTCCATAGTATGTTATAATCCATTGTATTTTCTGCTATCAGGTGTAATAAAGTAGTTTTATTGAATAAAGTATTATAGCCTAACATGTGCCCTCTTCCTCTGTCTCTTCCCCCGTTTTTCCCAGAGTTTGCACGGATCTGATTCCATACTTCTTCCAACTCAGTCTAACTTTTTCCAGTCTTAGGTTTGTAGTTGCAGTGTCCTGATTGGTATTTCCCTTGAGTCTTAGAACTGGAACTTTTGCAGATGCTCCTTACGGTCCTTCACAATCTAGCCCCCATGTGATGTACCAACCTAATCACTTGTAATGGGAGAATGGCAGCTCCCAAAAAGATGTCTCCATCCTAACTGCTAGAACCCATGAATGTTACCTTATTTGGAAAAAGGATTTTTACAGATGTAATTAAGGATCTTGATCTGGATGGGTGCTAAGTCCAATGTCCTTATAAGAGACAGAAGAGAAAAAGGCCATATGTGAACAGAGGCAGAGATAAGCCAAGGAACACTTGTATCCTCCATAAGCTTGAAGAGGCAAGGAAAGATTCTCCCCTAGATTCTTTGGAGGGTGTGTAGCCACACCACTACCTTGATTTTGGACTTCTGGCCTCCAGAACTGTGAAGCAATAAGTTTCTGTTGCTTTAGGTTACCAAGTTTTTGGTAATTTGTTAACAGCAGCCCTAGGAAACCAGTCCAGACCTGATAACTTAATGTGGAGTGCTGCTGTAACAAATAGCTAAAAATGTGGAATTAGCTGGTAAGTCAAGCAAAAGCTGGAAGAGTTTTGAGAAATACGGTAAAAAGCCTAGGTTGCCTTAAGGAGGCTGTTGGCAGAAATAGGGACATTAAAGGTGATTTTGCTAAGGACTTAGAGGAAAGCAGGGAGTGTGATCGGGATGAAGCTTTTGTCGTAGGAAATACGTCCTCATGAGTAGAATGTTAGTAGAAATAAGAAAATTAAAGGTACTGCTAGTAAGAGTTCAGAAGGAAATGAGGGACCTGTTATTGGAAACAAAGATGATCCTTGTTTTATAGTGGCAGAAAACTGGCTGAATTGGATTCTATAGTTGTGTGGAAAACAGAACTTGTAAGTGATGAACTTGGATAGCTAACTAAGGAGATTTCCAACAAAGCAGTAAAAGTGTCTCCTGGTTTCTCCTTGTTTATAGTAAAATACAAGAGGAAAGAGAAACTGAAGAAGGAGCTGTTAAGGAAAAAGGAAGGCAGGACTTTATAACTTGGGAGCTTCTCCACCTGTCCAGATTGCAAAGAGTGTTGAAATGAGGAAACTCAGTGTTGGGAATGCATGCTCTGGAAAGAAGACCACATAAAGGGCTGGACAGTCTTTTTCTAATTAGGTTTGGCATCTGACTCATGGATCCACTCAACCATCACAGCAGAAGCCAGGAATAGAGGTGGGCTTATGCAGGAATGATCTGTGGAGGGTTTTTCTGTAATGGCATGACCCTCGTGAGACCTACAAGAGACTCACAAGGATTTTTATTATGTTGTATCAGCAGAAACATTGCCAGCTCATAGCAAAAGAGACAGAGACAGGATGAAATGAGACGGGGCTGTCAGACTTTCAAAATTCCATGGGCAGGAAATTGGCTGGTACAGCACTTGGCTGCAAACACGTGCTCCCGTTCAAGAGAAGGGAATGATGAGACTGAGGGCAGAGCCATGGCAAGCGGCATGGCGAGTAGAGCAATAAGCCACTGAGGGTTATGAAACCCTTCAGGGCTTGAAACCTCATAGAATTTGTTCTGCTGTGTTTCGAACTCGTATGGGACTGGTAACTCCTTCATTCTTTCTAATTTTTCCCTGTTGGAATTGGAATGTCTGTCTTTGGAATTTGGATTGCCTATCTCAACACTGCATTTTGGAAGCCCACAACTTGTTTTCTAGTTCACAGGTCCACATATGGAGAAGAATTTTGCCCCAGGATGAGCATGCCCAGTATCTCACTTATACCTGGCTTAAATGATTTACTTGATGAGATGTGAGACTTCTGGGGATATTTCCATGTACTTTTGGCTTAGAGATGATGCTCTAATGGGTTGAGATTACATTGGGGGTTGTTGAGATAGGGCATATGCATTTTGTATGTGAGACAGATGTGGATTCTGGGGAGCCCAGGGTGGACTATAGTGGCTTGAATGGTGGCCCGCCCAAAAAAGATAAATCTAGATCCTGACTTCTGGAACTTGTTGTGTTAGCCCTGACACCAGGAATTTCGACTTTTGGCCTCTAGAACTGTGAGAATAAATTTCTCTTGTTTTAAGCCACTACGTTTGTAGTAATTTGATATAGTAGCCCTAGGAAGGCAATATAATACTCTACTACAGTCTTTTCTTCACTGCCACCTTATTTATGGACCTACCATATTACTTTCTCTTTGGCTTATCCTATCCCCTGATAAAACTAATGTCTTTCTAGTATGTTCTCATAGCATTTGGTCAATACTTCTGTAATAATTCTTATTGCAAGGTATGTATGCTAACCTCTGCTGCTAAAATGTAAGCTTCAAGAGATAAGATTATTTCTTATTTATATTTACTTTGCCAAGGCACAGTGTACAAATGTAGGTGCTCAGTAAGTATTAGTAATAAGTATTTGCTTGGTAGAAGCAATAAGAGTCTTTTTTAAAGATTTATTTGAGAGAGAGAGCATGAGTGGGAGGGGCAGAGGAGAGGGAGAGATACTCTCAAGCAGACTCTTTGCTGAGTGCAGAGCCTGATGAGGGGCTCGATCTCACAACCCTGAGATTATGACCTGAGCCAAAATCAAGTCAGACGCCCAACTGCCTGAGCCACCCAGGGGCCCAAAAGTATTTCTTAGTCATACTTGTTTTCCCAAGGCTCAGTACTCTCAAGTGCAAAAGAAGTAGGTGCCCAATAATGTTGATTCACCGGAAGGGACCTTGTATTAGGTACTGTCTTCTCCAGACCACCATCAGAATGACCTCTACAATATACTTGACCTGTGGAAACTGGTGTCCTGATGGCATTATCCAGACGGGATGCTTAGTGTTCTCTCATGCACTTACCTGTGAACAAATATAAATTGTAAGCAAGTCCTTTGTTACATAAAGTCTTTCCCACTACAGCTTTTATCTAGTGGTGCATGGCCCTATGATGGGCACTGGGAAGGGAGCAAAGATGAATGAGGTATGTCCCCTACCTAAAGAAATTTATAATTTAGAACTATTTGCTAGGGATAATTATAGACTGATGAGGCTAAATTTTTATAACATAACTTCTACATCAAAAGTGTATTTTATTCCCCTGGTGTTGCTTTTGATGAAAATAATTTTTGGAATTTCACTTATAACTACTGTCATGCTCTTTCATACATATAAACCTATCTTCTGTGCACATCACTTTTTTCCTCTGTGGTAGAACTTTTTTGGGAAACACTTATTTGGAGCTAAGTATTGTTTAAAACAAGTGAACAAGTTGGAAATGCCAGTTTTTTGTGTCTTTCATACCTTTTTAAACTTTAGGTGAGGAACTGATTTAGATGATCTCTCAAGGATATTTATTTCCTCTTTTAAAATTAATGTTACTGGCAAATTGCCCCTGAAAGTAAATTCCAGAAGAGTTCCAAAAGTGCTGAGAGTAGTGGTATATTGAGGGAATAAGTGTGAAAATACATTCTCAAGGTGAACACTTGGAAGGATCATACCTAAATGTGTAAATTCTGGCATACGAAAGTTTTGCCTGTGGTTGCACAGTATATGAGCGTGTCTGTAGGTGTTGTCAAGTTGGTTAGGTATGAAGTGTTGCTCCCTGCTTTGCTTAAGATTTTGTAGCATCCTTGACCTTTTCAGGTCACACCCTGTTTATCCCATTGTTTCTTCTGCTTTTAGCTTCTCTCTCTCTCCCCCTCTCTTTTTTTTTTTTAAATGCCATTGAGTTGGACACCATTAATAGCAAGAGTTGTTTATGCATTGCTTTCAGTGCCTGTGCTTGTCATATTTATGTGGATAAACCAGTTTCTCTCTCCTCCTTTTGCCTTTTAGTGACCAGACTCACAAGAATTACTTTACATGTGTCGTGGATGTCCTCATACCTTCCATTTTTATTAAGCATTAGTTTAAATTTACCGAGACTAGAGAGAAAGATAAGATGGGTGATAAATCTGTACCATCTGTTTGATGGCTGTTTCCTTTCTAGTTTAAATAGTTGGATCTCGGGGCGCCTGGGTGGCTCAGTCGTTAAGCATCTGCCTTCGGCTCAGGTCATGATCTGGGGTCCTGGGATGGAGCCCTGGCATCGGGCTCCCTGCTCAGCGGGAAGCCTGCTTCTCCCTCTCCCACTCCCCCTGCTTGTGTTCCCTCTCTCGCTGTGTCTCTCTCTGTCAGATAAATAAATAAAATCTTTAAAAAAAAAAAAATAGTTGGATCTACTTGCCTTTGGGTGTCTTGCACTTTGTTTTGTATAGGACTGAATAACCTCTAACTTAATTATTTCCAAAGGTTTTCTTTTTTTATTTATTTTTTTCCCATTATCTCCTAAGGTTTTAAATGGCTTTGGTCATTTTTTCTGACCTACACTCTGGAAAAATCAAGGTGGGCTTCAAGGCCAAAGACCTAATTCGATTCACCAACTTCCTATTAATTTTTTCATTAAGGTGTTTTCTGTTTTAAATAATAAAAAGATTGTCTACACAAATAAGAGCTAAATAAAAATATTATATTTTGAGAGTGCGTGGGAGAGAGTGGGGGCGGAGGGGCAGAGGGAGAGAGAATCCCAAGTAGGCTCCACCACACCCAGCGTGGAGCCCAGTGCCGGGCTTGATCCCAGGACCCTGAGATCATGACCTGAGCCAAAATCAAGAGTTGGACACCCAAACAACTGAGCCACTCAGGCACCCCAATAACATTTTTAAAAAATGTTTATAAAACCAATTTTTGTTTGTGAAACATAGGCAGTCTATTTTTTTTTTACCTTTATATAACATTCCATTACTGTTAAATTATAATTCTCAGTAATTTGCAATGACATTGATGGAGCTAGAGAGTATAATGCTAAGTGAAATAAGTCAAAGACTAAAACCATATGATTTCACTCATGTAGAATTTAGGAAACAAATGAGCAAAGGGAAAAAGACACAAACCAAGAAACAGACTCTTAACTATAGAGAACAAACTGGTGGTTACCAGAGAGAAGATGGGACGGGTGAAATAGGTGATGGGGGTTAAGGAGTGCACTTGTGATGAGCACTGGGCGATGTATGGAAGTGTTGAATCACTACAGTGTACACCTGGAACTAATATAACACTGTTAACTATACTGTTATATAGTATAGAAACAAAATATCCATTTTTTAGTTATAGCTACTAATGAGGAAAAGCCAGAAGTAATTTCTCGTGCAATCTTTTCTAGTCACCAGTATATGCTTGTAAGTTGGGAATGATATCTCATGTAAAAATCATTAATTTGTTCTCTTTCTGCATCATGGTAAACGGAAATCAGTCACTTTAATTTTTGGAGGTTTTTGTTTTAACCCTAAGTTATAATTTGGTTTTAAGGTGTAGTTTCTCATTGCATTTCATTTTTCCTATCTGTCTATTAACTGATTACTTTTATTTTAATAGTGAATTTATGGCAGAAGAAAGTAATGAAAAATTTTGGCAGTTTTTGGAAACTGTACAAGAATTAGCAATTTATAAGCAAACAGGTAGGTGATGTGAATACTATAACTTAAAAAATTTGTATTTATGTGCATACATTAGATATGTTTATTGTTTTTAATGTTAAGGGTGAAGTGTAAATGCTTAATTGGGTTAGTAAATCTGAATATTAAGTTTGAAAAGATGTTTTAATGAAAATTATTCTAAGCATCCATTTCCAAAAAATAAAGGTTTAATACTTTATTATAAGAACTCTCACATAATTACCAGTGTTTGCCGATTGCATTATATCAAAGAGAACTAGAAATTGTTGAATTATGGCTTTCTTTTACCTAGATTTATTTGAAATAGTATTAGTTTTGCATCTAGTAGTGTTGTTTTTTGTTTTTTTTGGGTTTTTTTGCCAAAATTCTTTTAAAGAGATTTTTTTAATACTTGCCCTTAACAAATCAGGTAAACTGTGTGTTTTCATTTCACTATCTAGAAGATGCAGTTAGTCATTCCTCCTTTTTAAATATATATGAATACATATTACATATCTGTATGTATGCCTATATCTTTAGAATGAACAAGTGTTTGTTAATATGTTTCTGAGAGAAGGTCAGTAGATTAAAGATACTGAAATGGGGTTTTAGCAGCAGAGGCTAAAAGGTTAATTATTAATTATTATAAAGAAAGGTTATTTTTCTGTCTCTACAGAGAATAGAATAAGTATTAACATGGAATCCCTCGAGGGGGATTTCTTTAGCCTTGTAGACATGGGGAGAACTTCCTTAACTATGGAGATTAAATAGTTTAGAGACAACTTACTGTGGTGATTAGTTTGATTTTGTTCTTGAATGTAAATGTTACCGAAACAACAGTTTTGATTATTTTAAGTGTTCATTTACTGGACTCCATTTGGCTCAGGTGGCCTTGAAGTTGAGCAATTTTAGGATTTCATGAGATAGGTTAAAAAAAAATAGAGCAGACATGCCTTTCATGATATCTTAAACTGAAATGTTTTCAAAACAAGTAATTTGCTCTTTTAAAAAAACTTTTACTGAAAAGCCTCATTATTTAATTATTATTTGAGTCATACTGTGCACTGCTGTAGATACTGGGAATACAAAGGTGAATAAATGTGATCAGTGCTCCCCGGGCCCCACAATACTGTGAAGGGGAAAGCGGAAGAGCCAGCTGTGCTCTAAGGTAGTAAGAGAGCTTCATGGGCCGCACTGACAAGGAAGTGCATAAAAAAGGGCACCTGGTCAGTACTTCAGAGAGAGCAGGACGGCCTTTCTAGTGGTGAGTGTTGGGAGTTCAGTGTGGACGATAGCAGAGGGAGCCAGGTATAGGGAAGGCAGAAGAGCAGAGGAATTTTGGCCACTTACAAGTCGACTTGCAAATTGATGGGAAACTGTTGTTGGTTGGCTTTGTATTTGTCCTGATAATTTTAGTTTTGGTATTTGTGATAAAAAAGGCTAGGTTAATATGTAAGGTTCTCACAGTTAAAAAAATCCACCAACTTTTGTGGCTCTCACCTAAAATCCTAAATGTAGCTTTCCCAAATCTTTAGTTCTTGGTACATACTTTATAGTCTCATTCAGTGCTATTCTCAAAAATTACTCTTACAAATTTTGAACTCTTTAGTTGCTTAGATGTGTCCACGTATTTTCCCTAAATAAAATGACATGTCTGGACAATCTGATGGCAGATGATTATTAACAAGTTGAAATATAAGCTCAGGAATACCTAAGCTCTACTTCAAGCATATAAAATAGGAGGTGTGTACTTCAGGGTTGAACCTAAAAGAAATTCTATTAAATAAGAATTACTAACACTGAAAATAGAGTTCCATTAAAATTATTTATAATGGCAAGGGTCAAATGCATATGCTGCATCATCACTGATACTGTTAGGTGTAGGAGAGGATGCTGTATAGGAGCAGTTAAATATGTCGACTGTCAGACTTACTGAATTTACTTCAAGATTATCCTAGAGGAAACATTTTAAATCCTCAGTTACGTGTAATTTTTTAGGTTGTTGAATCTCCATGAAACCCTGTAAATACTCTTTACTGAAGAATAATTCTGGTGATCTACTTGCCTAAAAAAGTTGTAAATGTTGAAGATTTAACTTTGAACTCAGGTGCTAGTTTCATGCCATTTGGTGAGAACACTTTAATTTATGTGTCAGCATATTAAGACCATTTAAACATTGAATTGCCTGGTTTTTCAACCATTTTATATGGTTCTGCTATGGAGTTATGTATTTATTGATGCTTCAAGATTAAGTGGCATGATATTAGCTAACCTATGAGCTTTGTGTGGTGAGTTAGAAATGTCAACCAAGGTTTACCTAATTCCAGAGTCCCTGTTTACTTTTACTTCCCCATGTGCTCCACATAGAAGAAATTCATTCTTAAAATCCTTGGAAGATTTTAATGGTTTTTACACAAGTAAAGTTGCTTATATATTTTAATGGAAAGATTTTTGGAAAATGTTATGACATTTCTAACTCAGTTGCTTATAACTGAGAACTGGGTTTGGATAGAAGGATGATTGCAGTTTGAATGTGTCACATTTGAAATGCTTATTGAATATCCAAGTGAGGATATTCTGTAAGCTGATATATGCGTGGGAGATTTAGGTGGTAAAAATATAGGCTAAGGGGTAGGATTTGGGAGTTATCAGCACTAAGAGGGTAATTGAAGTTACAGGGAGGAGGTATAGAATGAGAAGAAAACAGGTCCCAATGACAGAACCCTGAAGAACATCAATGTTTAAGAACTAACCAGAGGAAGAACACACAATAGAGACTTAGGTGTACCCATAGAGGCAGGTGAAAACCTACAAAGTGTGATGTCATGAAAGCCAGGGAATATTGAGTGGTAAGTGATGGATGTTATCAAATACTATAGACAGATCAAATATTAAGGTTTTAACAACAGAAAAATTATTGGTGATTTAGCTAGCAGTTTTACTGGTATAGTTATCAAAACTATGGTAGGGTGAGGTATGAGTCGAGGTTGGAAGCAGAGAAAGGTATTGTTAAGTCCTTCAGGATGGACTGTGAAGCATGAAAAGATGCTCATCATCCCTCATTATCAGGAAAATACAAATCAAAACTACGATGAGTTGTCACCTCCAGTCAGAATGGCTAAAATTAATGACACAAGAAACAACAGGTGTTGGCGAGGTTGTGGAGAAAGGGGAACCCTCCTACACTGTTGGTGGGAATGCAAGCTGGTTTAGCCCCTCTGGAAAACAGTATGGAGTTTCCTCAAAAAGTTAAAACTAGAACTGCCCTATGACCCAGCAGTTGTACTACTGGATACTCACCCAAAGGATACAAAAATACCAATTTGAAGGGATACATGCACCCCTATGTTTATAGTGGCACTATCAACAATAACCAAATTATGGAAAAAGCCCAAATGTCCATCAACTGATAACGGATAAAGAAGTAATGTGGTGTGTGTGTATACACACGTACACACACACAGTGGAAAATTATTCAGCCATAAAAAAGAATGAAATCTTGACATTTTCAATGACCTGAATGGAGCTAAGTGAAATAAGTCAAAGAAAGACAAATACCATATGATTTCACTGTGTGGAATTAAGATACAAATGAACATGGGGTGGGGGAGGAGGAAAACCAAGAAACAGACTCTTGATTATAGAGAACACACTGCTGGTTACCAGAGGGGAGGTTGGTGGGGGATGGGTTAAATGGGTGATGGGCATTAAGGAGGGCACTTGTGATGGGCACCGGCTATTGTATGTAAGTGTTGAATCACTAAATTCTACACCTGAAGAAAAAAAAAAAAAAAGATTGTGAAGCAAATAAGATGAATTAGTAGCAGACTGTGGAGGCTGCTGCTTTTTTTCCCCCATGAAGGTGAGAGTGATTTATGTATATTAAATGCCAGTAGGCAAAAATCAAGTAAAACCTGAGGCTGAAGAAAATGGAAAGATACTGAAAGGGCAAAGTCCTTATTGGTAGGTTAGTGGGTGAGCCTGGATTGAGTTTTATTTTATTTTTATTTTAATCTAATTTATTTATAGAGAGCTCAAGTGAACAGGGGGAGAGGGAGAGAGAGAATCCCAGGCAGGTTCCACATCCAGTGCAGAGCCTCATGTGGGGCTTGGTCTCATGACCCTCAGATCCTGACCTGAGCTGGAATCAAGAGTTGGATGTTTAACTGACTAAGCCACCCAGGTGCCCCTGAATTGAATTATTTTAAAACATCAGCTAAAATAGTTCAGTGCATCCATCTTGTGATTGAGGTGATCTTGCAAGTTAAGCCTAAATTATAGAACCTAAACCCCTGAACCCTACATCCATCTCTACATTAGAGACCTTAACAGTGACCGGTGACAAAATTTGATGTCTGTTGTCAGGCACGACTCATATTTGTTTCTGTTGACTCTATTTTCATGGATGACTGATCCCTTTTTGACTGATACAGTCTTAGGCTATTACACTAATTCTGGCTATTTTTTTGTTGGCCCTGTAGCTATTACATCTTTTTTAAGATCAGTTTTTAAGATGAAATCTCTTGTCTGATCTGTGCTTTTACTATTGAAGGTAAGTCTTACATACATTATTTTTTTATTCTTGAGGGAAACTCACCATAACTTCCTGAGAAATTATCTATAGTTTAAGAAGTAGGAGGGGGGAAAAAAAAAGTAGGAGGGAATGATGGGGCGCCTGGGTGGCTAAGTCAGTTAAGCATCTGCCTTCGGCTTAGGTCATGGTCCCAGGGTCCTGGGATCAAGCCCTGCATCGGGCTCCCTGCTCTGCAGGAAGCCTGCTTCTCCCTCTCCCACTCCCCCTGCTTGTGTTCCCTCTCTCGCTGTGTCTCTCTCTGTTAAATAAATAAAATCTTAAAAAAAAAAAAAAAGTGAATGAGCATACACCTATTCTATATAACTCTTTAAAATTACTGCATTAGGAATGTCTTACAGCCTAGATGGAAGAGACCTATACATTTCTTAAACATTAATTCCAGAAATGTATTGAAGACTGATTTGGTGTACCAGGAGCAGAAAGGTACAACTGACAGCCTAGAAAAGATTCCTGCCTTCACAGCTTATAGCTTAATGGGAGGGACAGCATTAACAAATTTACAAATAATTTTTCATTAGTTTTGAGACTTGATCTAGAGATGGTATGGACCTGTCAGCGTGTATAACAGGATCTGGACTGGGAGTCAGGGAAAACTCTTTCCAAAACAAATGACTCTTAAGCTGAGATTTGCTGAATAGGAGTTGGCTGAACATGCACTGCTTATTACCCTTCTGCATTTCGTACCAGGGGAGTGGCGTGTGAAGGCCCAGCGTTGGTAGCCTCTTCTCTCTGTGGGTATGGTCTCTTGGTCCCCTAGAGGCAGTAATGAGATAACTAGTGATCCTCATCACCATCTGATTTGGGTCACCACTATTCTTAAGTTTTCATCTTTGTGTTCTTAAGTATATATGAGCTTCTACTGCTTGCTTTGTTGGCTTCAGTGATATTCTTTTATTCCCAGCTAACATTTATGGGGAATCACCGAGCTTACTTTACTTTCCACTTAATTTCCCCTTTGTTGCAGGTTAGTCAGTGGTATGCTTTTCTGCATCACTGGGGCATGCAGCATTTACATGTCTTCTGTAAATCTCAGCTACTTCATTTGGTCTTGTTTCCATAGTTAAGTATATTCAGAGCTCACCATCAAACTTTATGCTACAGTTCTTCCAGTTATTTCTTGGTTAGGTAAAGCTTGCTCCCTAGTTGATGCCTCATGAACAACTCCTAGGAATAATGGCCTTGAGTTCCTCACGTACAGGACTGTGTATGCATGAATTTTATACTTCAGATTTTTAACTTTAGAGTCCCTTAGTTTTACTAGAAAATACTGCAGTGCTAACCATTCTGAGTCTTCATTCTTAGATATGTAGACTCACTGTTCCTTTTAATTCTGGAGAGTTCTCTGTTCATTCTCTTCTATTTTCATTTTCTGCATTAGGGATACAATTATACATATCGTAGATGCCTTTTGCCGGACTTCTGGATCTGTCATTTACTTTTAAATCTTTTTCATCTTCTCCTATTCTTTTTATTTCTGTTTCACTTTCTTCACATCTTCCCTGCATATTCTCTATTTCTGTTTTTCCTGATTCTTTTTACTTTTGTGTTATCTCAGTTTAGTCTATATTTTCTGGTATACTTTCTTGTTCTCTCCTTAGTTCTTTCAGAATGGTTTGCATATCCCCCTGTTTTTTAGTTCTCTCATTCTTGAGCTTTTTATCAAGAACTGTAAAGGGGCTGGAGTTGTTTTTTTTATCCTACTTGCAAGCTAAAAACTTAGCTTCCCACAGTTTCAAGGATCAAACATAAAACATGAGACATGAGAGTCCTGGATAGAACGTGAAAGACTTTCTAACTGACCAAGGGAAATCTCCCAAGTGGACTACAGCTCTCTCTTCTCAGCCATGACCTGTTACAGTAACTTTTGAGGCTTTTTACTGTCCTGTTTGAAAGGATCTAAGGTTGGCGTGATAGACTGTAGGAATTGTTGAATCGTAAGTTGGTTGTAATTCTGCATTATGTACTCCGTCCTCTCCTCTGCCAGGCGATCCGAAGTTCTAATGACTTTCCGGCCTTCTGTCTATAGTGGTAACAGATTTCCTTCCTTTTTCACTTCGTGTAGGTATGCATGTCCGTAGCTCTTGTCTGAAGGTCAAACTGTCCTAATCCAAAATAGGTCTTTGTACTTGTCACCATGGGTTGGACTTGAAGCTGACAGAACCACTGGTGGGGAAGTCCACTTGCATGAAGGGAGTTAACAACTAAGACCTCATTTGGGTAAATGCGTTTGAAGCTACTGCCCAGTTCTTGATCTGTAACCTCTTCCTTATTTTCTTTTCAATAATAGGCAACAAAGTGAAGGACCATTGATTGTCTGACCATACAATTTTATCAGTATGTTCACTATCAATTTATAAGGACTTCCTTCAAATTCTCTCAATTGACCCATGAGGCTGGGTCTTTTCTCCTCCAAAAATCTGTGTATCTGTCAGCATTCCATCTCTGTTGTCAGATCTGTCAAGTACTGTGAAGGATCTCAGATTTTTACCATTTCCAAGCTAACAGATTAGTTTCATGGATGCTGACAGAAGACCTGAAACCCCTGGATGAGAGATGGAGGACTTTATTACTCAAAGAAAATGCAGCACCCACCATGCCCACATATCTGTGCTGGTTCCCTGAGCCCCGAGTCCCACAGGGCCCCATAGAGGGCCAGATGACACCTGAATGAATGGGTTGTAGTAAGGAGAGGAGCCAAGGGTCAAGAGCCCAGCACCTTTTGAACAAGTAGTAGACACTGTAGCAGTCAGCAAACGGTCCAGTCTCCCCCAGCACCCCCAAAGTTTCTCCTTCCATGCAGCACCCTCCCCCCCCCCCCCCACACCCCCCCCCACCCCCCACAGGAGCGTGTCTATAGTTACACATCCCTTTCGTCCTCCCTTTTCACATCCAGGAACTGTGATCTGTGGGTGAGGTAAAGATCTGAGTCTACTTTAACTCTGCTCTTTTAATGAAGTTTCTTCTGTCAGTTGGTAACTTAGTACCAGGGAGTAAAAGAGCGAGGAAATGAGCAGAGAATGTCCAGGGGCAGGCTTCCGGGGGCCAGCTTCCAGGGCCTATGTCAGCTGGCTCCAGAGCTGTTGTGCTGTTACCCTGCCACCTCTGGCTGGCACAGGGACAACAGTGCAGGTGATATTACACCCCAGGTGGTGCCGACAAGAGGAAAGGGCAAAAATAGATGGTTCTTTCCCTGCTTACCCCATGAGTGTCACCAGGCCCTCTTCAACTCTTGGCTTCCATTCTGCGGTCCCTCTCCCAGCCACATGATCTCCATCTCCCCAGGGGTGTCCAGGAGTTCTTACACTCTAGGATTCATCCTCTTTGGTTGTTCAGGACCTTTGCAGATGGGTTTAGAGGAGGGAAACAGCAGTTCAGGTTATTTGTCGTATACAAGAAGACGTTTCTCGTATGCTTTAAGGTCTGCTTCAAATTCTGTCTTCTAAAGCATTCTGGACACACTAATTGCTTTTGGCTATGTGTACTAAATCTGAGTAGAATTTATATGTGTCATTTAAAATTTAAGTCATATTTTTTTTTTTGTGCTGTTCTTAGTCTCCTTTTAAATTGTAGGTAGGCCCTGCATCTTATCCTTGTATTATAACCCCACGGCCTTTGAGTGAATTAATCTGATATGCTGGCATCTTCCAAATAGATTTTAATGGCAGGATTATTTTCACCTGGACTCCTGTCACTTGATTGTACTTCACTGGAATATCCAAATGAAGTTAATAAGCCAGATCTTGATTTTCCATTTTTCTCCAACACCACCCATAACCAAAGTTAAAATTTGATGATATTAAGTTAGCTTTACAGTAGAGTTGTGCCAATGTGTTGAAAATGAAAATAACATCCTTTTCTCTTGAATTTTTTTAATAGAATCAGCTTATTCTCATTACAACTTAATCCTGAAGAAAGCTGGACAATTCTTAGACAATTTACATATCAATCTCTTAAAGTTTGCTTTCTCTATAAGGGCATACTCACCAACTATTCAGATGTTTCAACAGGTATGTAAAAGTAGTTCCTGCTTGTGCGCTTGCACATGCTCTGTCTCGCTCACTCGCTCTCTGACAAAATCTTTGGGGGAAAAAAACCCTATAGACTTATACTTGCTTCCATAGCCTGTCATTGATTGTATTATTGTTAATCGATTATAATTGAATACATTATATAATTTTATAGTTATTTGGAATAAGGAAATTATGAGAACAGATGATTATTGAAATTAACTATAATTAAAATTTTAATTTGAAGGCATTTTTTTCTTTTTTAATGGCAATTTTCAATGACTTTGAAGCATGTCCCTACTATAAAGTTGATTTTGTTCAAGTATTTGATTCTGCCTGCGTATAGATATTTTTTACTTTAATTAGAGCAATAGCTTAATAGTAGTTGATGAGTTATTTTAATCAAAGGAATATATGAGTTTTAAATATCATGTTGTAATTATCAACTACTGTAGCTAAATATAATCTTTGAAATCTTAGATTGCAGCTGATGAGCCCCCGCCAGATGGCTGTGATGCATTTGTGGTTATCCATAAAAAACACACCTGTAAAATTAATGAACTTAAAAAGCTGCTGAAGAAGGCTACTTCAAGGTAAGTTCATGATAACCTATAGTGAAAGACATGGTTTATAAAAAGAGGTGAGGGTTGAAATAGCAGAAATTTCTTATAATAAAAATTTTTAATAATGAAGATATTGCTTCTTAATGTACTCTGTATTGAAAAACTGAATCTGAGCTGGTAGTTCAAGTCCTTTTCTAAAATATGCAAGTATTTTCAATATTTTATCTCATTAGCTTTTGATTTTAGAATATAAATTATAACAAAATACCATAAAATACATTAAATATGTTTTATATAATCATAGATTGTTTTTTCAGATAAGCAAAACTGCATTTATTTGGACTCTGTCTCTTTAAATATAAACTGAATGTATAACTTGGGAATAAAAAATTAATAATACAGTAATACAGAGTACAGAGTTGCTTTGTTATAATTTATTATTAAAAACTTTACTTCTTCCAAGTATTTAATACAAATGGATATGGATGGGCAGTCAAAAGGAAATTATTAATTTATTAGTACCAGTATATGTTTTACTGTCTGATTTATTTATACTTTAGAAAGTTTTAAAGTTGTTTCTCTAATTTTGAAAGAGTGCTTTATGTATTAAACAGTAATATATACTTAGTAATTCGTATCAGTACTTTCTTTGTTGTAAACCTTTTAAAATATTTTCTTGCATTTTATATTATTTTTAATATACAGAAGACTCTAATTTTATGTAGCCCAAATTTTCTTTTATGTGTGTGTTCTTATACTTAGTTTTTTCCCCAAACCTGAGAGATCTATAACTATTATTTTCCAGTAGTTTTCCTAAAGTTTTTCCTTTCATTTTACTGTAAACTTTTAATCCATGTTAAGTTATTGTTATCAAAGCTAAGGATCCAGTCAGATAGTTTTCCCTTCAGGTGACTGGTTGACTATATATTCATCATATTATGTTACGCTCTATTTCATAGCTGTCCTGTACATTAACTGTTTCTTGTAGCAGTGCCATGCTATTTTAGTATTTATTGTTTTATAATATATTCTGATATCTCACAGTACAATTTCATTGCTGCTTTATTTCCTCCAAATTGTTTTAGCTCTTTGAGGTTATTGATGCTTTCAAATTAACATTAGAGTCCTTTTTCTCCTGCCAAATTGCCTCTCTAGAAAGCCTCGGTAGGATTTTAATTAGAATTACATTAAACCTGTTGATTAAGAACAATTTAAGTCTTTATTATATTGAATCTCTCAACAGATGACATGGTATGTCTTCTGTTTATACCTTCTTTTTTTGTTCATACCTTTTAAAATGTTAAAGTTTTGTAATCTTATGTTTTTAAAATTAAGTTACCAATTTATTGAGATGAATACAAAGTTTTTTTCATTGGACATACTGTGTATTATGGTAATGTATATTAAAATATTGTACCATCTTTGCATTTGTTAATGGTGTGGGATATCTTAATTTCTGTTAAATTAAGATTGCCTATGTTTTAAGATTCATGCTTCTATTTTAATAGATGAGATTAGCTATTATAAATGCTATCTTTTTAAAACTGTCATTTTAGCTTCATATAGTGAATTAGGCAACCATGTTATTTCTGTAAATTCTGTTCTTGTACATATATATGTCATAGAAAAGTATATCATAGAAATTATCAATTCCTTTTTTTAAATACAGCAATTTATTTCTCAAAGGAGTCTGAATTGGGTGTTTTAATACTTTTATGCAAGTTTTAGATTCATTAAGCTTCTGTGAAAAATACCCTCTGCTGTGTTTTAGGGGTGTCTGCATTGAACTTTTATTAAGTATAGTTGATATACAACGTTATATTCATTTCAAGTGCACAACATAGTAATTCAACAATTCTTTCTGCAGTGCTCGCCATGGTAAGTGTGGTTATCCTCTGTCACCATACAACATTATTACAGTATTATTGGCTTTATTCTTTATGCTGTACTTTTTTTTTTTTTTAATCTCTGTGACTTATTTTATAACGAGAAGTCTGTACCTCCTTAATCCCCTTCACCTATTTTGCCCATCCCCTGCCCTTCTCTGGGAACCGCCAGTTTGTTATCTGTATTTATCAGTTTTTTTATTCATTTATTTTGCTTTTTAGATTTCACATATAAGTGAAATCATATGACATTTGTCTTTCTTTCTCTTATTTCACTTAACATAACACCCCCTAGATCCATCCATGTCGTCACAAATGGCGAGATCTTCAATTCCTTTATAGCTTTTTCCCCCTGTATAGCGTTAATAGACTAACTGTGAAATTGTCAGCCCTTGTGCATTTTTTTTCTTTTCCTAGTGCATTTTTAAAACAATTTTGATGACTTTTAAAATTATTAATTTTTGATGTCTGACTTTATAATTTTCTTAAATATTGAATATTTAAGTATTAAATATAAAATTAAGATTAAAAGGGGGTTAACATCAAGCTTTTGGGAGAGGCCATCTGCAATGGACCCTGTGAGCCTTGCATGTTCTTGGTCTGATGAATAGAAAGTGGAAGACCCTGACTGCTCTTTACCTGAGACCTTTCTCAGGGTTGTGTTTGTATCAGGCAACCTAGAGGAATGAGGTGATTTTTCCCTTTGGAAAGAAGAGCAGGCTTGTTTACTGCTTGCTATAAAACAGTGGTTCCCCAAGTATAGTGTTCCTCAGCTTACAAGGTATACCCACTATTTATGTACTATCCATTTAGGTCCATATTTTGCCCATCCCACCCCCACCACCAGGAAATGATAAAAACCTAACTTTATGTTTTGTACGTAGGGTAAAGTCAAACCTTAGATCTTTAACAGTTCTTGACAGTTTTAGAAACAGGGGTGAGATGTTGACGGACACATGGCTTTCTGGAAGAGGAAGAACAAGGGCCACGTGGTTGGAGGAAAACAAAAACTCAACACTTAAAACTTTTCCCTACTGCTCTCCTCTCTCTCCCCCTGCCATTTTGTACTCTCTGCTCCTGGCTGGGTGAGAGCAGTTTTCTGATAACCCAGTCAAAGGTCCTTGATATATGTTCCTACAGGAAAAGGCACCCAAACTCAACTGATGGGGTTTGGAAGGTGTTCCTGATGGGCAAGGGTTTAAAATGATCTCTAGACCAATTCGATGAAGTTTTATTATTTTGGCTTCCATGACTGAATTACGTTTGGCATTGATACTATTTCTGTTTATACTGTGAATGCTGTGAATGCTCACGAAGTCTCCGGGGAGACTGCCACATGTCCCGTCTGTTCCCAGGTGAACAGCGTAGAATCTCAGGAGGAGAAAGTTGGGCCAGAATCCCATCCCAACTTTAGTTACAGTCTGAGTGGCGGCTGGAATACCCAGAGACAGTTTCGAGTACAACAGTGCCACCTGCGTGACTTGGACATCAAGTATACTCCTTTTTAAAAATGCAGCTTGTAGGGGCTCTTCAGCTCTTACTGAAACTGACGGCCTAACCCAGGGAAGCCTTGTGACTCTAACATCTGATGTTTTACATTTTGGCATAGGTCAAATAGGATTCAATGACTAAGAAGACAGAGGGAGCCAACAAGTCTCTCTGGTCAATTGAAAATGGTATATTCAAGTGCATAGTTGTTTTGCCTTATCATGATCTTAGATTGACATGGAAAAGTGGTAGCTACCCTTTGGGACAAACCCTGTGCCCTATTCCACTACCTCAGGTAAAGTTTCTGGCTCATTGGGGCCCTCAGTCCACAGTGGTTTCCCTTAATGCCTGGGCTGCGTTACTGTTACGTTCAGCTAAGTTAAAGCTGGTGGTATCTTCAGGGTCCTGTTACTGCTCATTTGGGCCACAGCTGTGTAACACCGAAGGCAGATGTGGTCACTGCAGTCAGCGGGCAAAATTCAAGGCAGTGCTCCTATTCGTGCCTAGTCTCTGACGCCTTGGTGAAAGTTGGTACATTTACGCTGACTCTCGGACTGTTGCCAGTGGCCTGCTGCCCGTCTGGTCGGCCACTTGGAAGATCACCAACTGGCAGAGTAAAGGCACACTCTTTGGGGCTGTATGCTGTGGACATAAATTGCGGCCGCCCATCTGCCAGTCTGTTATTTCTGTAAATGTACACAGCGTTAGGCCCATTCTTTTAGTCTGAAGTCAAGCTGCTTACCACTTAAAACCTAATCCCTTGCTACTTCAAACACAAGAACTTTCTAGCCAAAAAAAAGGTAGAATCATTTGTCTCTTCCCTACCTCCTGTTTAAAGATCTGTGCTCTGGATCTGCCCTAAAACTTGACAAATATTATATATGTAAATATGTGATTATTTGGGAGAAAGTGACTGTAGTCATCGCCATCCTAAATTAGTATTACTTGCTCCCCCGCCCCCAACAAGGAAATAAAACTATTAAGGAATATTTTTTTGGAAATTGGGATGGTGAAAATACCACATAGAAAAGAAAGACAGCTTTGATGCCCTACATGTGTTAGGATTTTAAAAAAAGGAAGGGAAAAGAAAATAATATGAACGTAAAGGGTAATAGAATTGTTCTTTTCTGTTCTAATCAGTAATTTCTTTAAAGAAAAAAACTAAAAATCTAACCTGGAAAACATGAAAAAAAATAAAAACTGAAGAAAATTTAGGAACGAGGAACATCTGTAGAGGGAAAAAATTAAAATATTTGTTACTGTAAATATATATGCAAATACATAAGTTATTTGCTTACAAAAGAAAAAAAAAACCACTATGGACAAATATCCATAGGTTATAAACCAAGGATTATGTGCCTAAAGTTCACAAAAAGAAAAAAAAAATGTATTAACCTAAATGCTATATATAGCTTCTCTCAGGCTGGGGAATTGATTTTGTCCTACCTACAAGCTAATAAGCTTGCCTTTGTTTCATGGATTCTGGCAGAAGACAAGAGGCTCTGGGGTCAGAAGCAAAGAACGGTACTCTTTGTGGCCATGAGCAGTGTGAACGTTAGCCTGCTTGCACTAGTTCCTATGGCTCTGCATTCCCCAGGCATGAAAGTGGGCCCACAAGAACACTACACGAGCAGTTGGGATTGCATCACAGCTGGGGGACATGGAGCTTGGGGACCCTAGGACTTGTAACAAGCAGTAAGCAACCTGCTGTTTGTGCCAGAGGGAGACCTTAACATACCCCTCAAAATCTCTTGCTGCAAACCCTGAGAAATGGCCTATCATAGTCTTTTTTTTTTTTTTTTTTTTTTTTTTTAAGATTTTATCTGTTTGACAGGGAGAGAGAGAGAGAACACAAGCAGGGGGAGCAGCAGAGGGAGAGGGAGAAGCAGGCTCTCAGCCGAGCAGGGAGCCCGATGCGGGGCTCGATCCCAGGACCCCGGGATCACAACCCGAGCCGAAGGCAGACGCTTAACGGACTGAGCCACCCAGGTGCCCCTGGCCTATCATAGTCTTGATGTCCCCAGAAAAACAGTCAATGGCTCTGGCAGAAGGCCTCTCCCAATAGCCCATCCCTGGGCCTGACAAATTCTTGACCAAACTCAAAATTTCTGTGACTGTGCTCCTCATCAGCCATTCTGCTGTCTCAGGAAGCCTTTAATGACGGCTACTCTCAACAGGACTCCAAGCAGCAGGATGAGCTCCATCTGCAGGATTAGCCTCGACCATGCCCACAGGGTCCCAGATTCAGCCGACTGTGAATAAGTCCTAGGGGGACGAGTATGTCCTATGTCAGACAGATGGGTTGTAGTCAGACGTCAGTCTGTTATCCCTTAAAATCTGTACAGGGGAGCTTATACCTACCTGATCTTTGCTGTCACTGTAGATATTCCCTGGGGACAATAAACAGGCCCAAAGTGCAAGCCCTGTCCCCAGTGGAAAACATTCTGTGCCTGCTTTCCCCAAATACAGACGGAAACCCCGAAAGTGGCACATGGCACTCCAGTTCCAAAACTGTTGAACTCGCACCTGGTAGCTGCAGTCCCCGTCTTCATGCCGCCTCACCTGAGGCTGCTCCCGGCCCAGAAGTACGCAAGTTTGCATCATCAAGATGAAGTTGTGCCAGTCTGCATATTTATATGTGAATTTGGAGGAGGGGGGGTCTACACTCAGGAGACCTTTGTCTCTGGAAAATCTATCCCCTTTCTTGTAATTGTTCCTTTTATTTTCCACTTAAAGATTTATCTACTAGCATTGTTTCATTAGCCTTCCCGATTACTAGCAATAATAAATTATTTGAAAACATCTTCTTTCAGACAATATTAAAATGTAAGATATCCTGTATAAATTCTGAAATGTACTTCAGTACTGATTTGATAAAAATCAGTAATTTTAATAATCCATTTGACTTAGCGCCATTTAAGTTCCAAGGTATCAATTAAAATTAATGAAATGATTTTATTTTATTTTTTTAAAGATTTTATTTATTTATTTGACAGACCGAGCGAGAGAGGAAACACAAGCAGGGGGAGTGGGAGAGGGAGAAGCCAGCTTCCCGCTGAGCAGGGAGCCCGATGCGGGGCTCGATCCCAGGACCCTGGATCATGACCTGAGCCGAAGGCAGATGCTTAACGACTGCACCACTGAAATGATTTTAATAATTTCATCTGGTTTGATTCCTTTTTACTTTTTAAATGAAGTATGCTTTTAGCATTCTTTAGTGTTTATTAATAGGATCCTATGAAGAATGGCGACTAATTCTATTTCTCTTGTTTTGCACATTCTTGTCTCTTCACCTGTTGCAGAAGAGATTAATTGTGAACTCAGCTCTTACTTGGGGCTGATAAAATTTTGTTTGTTTCATGTTTCAAATATCCAAACATTGACAGTAATATTTTTAAAATCTTATCTTACGTTAAATGTTAATGAAAGTGGATGATAGGGCACCTGGGTGGCTCAGTCAGTTAAGCATCTGCCTTTGGCTCAGGTCATGATCCCAGGGTCCTGGGATCAAGCCCCGCATCGGGCTCCTTGCTCAGTGAGGAGTCTGCTTCTCCCTCTCCCACTGCCACCATCCCCCTCCCTGCTCATACTCTTTCTCTCTCAAAATCTTCAAAAAAAAAAAAATGTAAAATTTCAAAAGAAATTTATTAAAGTAAGATGGGTGAGTGTGCATACTTACTATGACAGCCAAACCATAAATCGCTGTAAAGGTACTTAAACTCATGTAATCTTATAAACCTGAAACACAGTATTCCATGTTACTGTCCAGAAATAAAACACATTTGAAGCCAAGTAATTAGTGGAAGTTTTCATTATTCTGTTAGAAGTATTGAGCACTTGAGTGATTTTGATTTAAAGTAAGTCAGTAACCAGGAACAACAGTAATTTAGCCAGGGTGCCTGGGTGGCTCAGTCATTAAGCGTCTGCCTTTAGCTCAGGTCATGATCCCAGGGTCCTGGGATCGAGCCCCGCATCAGGCTCCCTGCTCCGCGGAAAGCCTGCTTCTCCCTCTCCCACTTCCCTCTGCTTGTGTTCCCTCTCTCGCTGTGTCTCTCTGTCAAATAAATAAAGTGTAAAAAAAAAAAAAAGTAGTTTAGCCAGTTTTTAAATGTAATAGTTAACTTATTTTCATTGGTAAGCCTTGTTCTGTAATTAAAATAGAAATTTGAATTTCTCTCTTAGAAGATATAATTTATACATGTACAATTTCCCAGCCATATCAGAAAACTGAAAAATTAGTTATGTTATTTACCATAGTTTATTGTAGAAAGTCTAAGTTTATCATGAATATTCTAGAAATGTTTCTCTAAAATAACAGTGGTTATCACCAAACCATTTTATCGTTCCTATTTAGCTCAAATAAGTAATAGAATATTATTTTTGAATTTTTCATATTTAAAATCCTACTTCTTGATAAAAAGATTCCATTTCATTTTAAACTTTGATTATGAGAATTTTTTTTCCTTACCTTGTGCAGGTTAAATTAACTACTGTGGGAGAATTTAAAAAATGTAAAGAAAATATGCCTACAAAGTAACTTACACATAAAACAATATAATAAACATAATAAGATAGACTGTAATATAAACATGCTGTAAAATTTTATGGTTATGTCAGTAAGTAAAAAAGAATCCTATACACATCTAGTATATGAAACCCGAGAGATTCAGTAGAAAGTGAACTAACAATTCAGTATGTTCATCTGAGTGTAGAATTTGTCCCTTTAATTTTTTAATGAATTTTATGTTAATTTACACCAAAAGGACATGTTCCCGATGCATTAAGTTTAAACATTAAAAATTAAAACAATACAATGCATGTATACATCAAATTATAGGATTCTTTTTTACTCCAGACTTTCAGAACTTCTCCCCAGAGTCAACCAATGCTATCAAGTTCTTGTGTATCCTTTTGGAAATAAGGCATATATAGTCATAATTACATAGATAAATACCCCCTACTTTTCATCATTTAAAAAAAAATACTTATTTGAGAGAGACTGAGAGAGGGGGTGAGGGGCAGAGGGAGAAGCAGATCCCCACCCCACCCCCAGCAATGAGCCTGATGTGGGACTCGATCCTGGGACTCTGGGATCATGACCTGAGCCGAAGGCAGATGCTTAAGCAACTGAGCCACCCAGGCACCCTCCCTACTTTGATCATTAATGGTGGTCTACCATCCAACATTTTATTCCTTTTTTCCTTGACAGTACTCGTGATCAATAGTTAAGGGGAGGTTTGCAAGAATGAGAGAAGAATGATTCTTGAACATCAAGCATGTGCTTTATGCTCTGCTAGACGATTTGCAAGTCATTTTGGTAAATCTTTAGGACACTCCTACCAGGCAGTGAGAATACCTTCTCTTGAACAGAAAAAGGAATAGGCCCAAGAGAGATCAAATCACTGGCTCAGAGTCACATAGCTAGTAAGTAAATAAACTAGAACTTGAATCCAATTCTGCCTACTTTCAAACCCCACAGTCTTTTCACGAGTATGCTGTAGTGTTATTCATGTCCCTGTCCCTCTCGCCTTTTTTTCATATTTGTTATTTAAAGATAGTAAATGACTAAAAGGTTGTAGATATTTGAATTCACTAAATTTATTTCTCAACACCTTTGTTATTATTAACTTTGTTATCTCGTTTTTCTTTCTACCTATGTAAATTGTTAAAAGATGTAGGTCTAGGATTCCATAGACAGGAGTTGAAATCCTGGCTTTGTTTGATCTTGTCCTGGATATTTAACTTGTCTGAGCCTCAGGAACCTTAAAAGTTTAAATGATGGTAACTATCTAAAGGAATTGTTGGGAAAAGAGACTGTACTGATATGTATAAAGAATCTAACACAGTGCCTGGCAAATAAGAAGGTATCAAAGTTTACGATAGGGCCAGACCATAGGACTTCTCTGGTTCTTTGATTATCCTTGAGGATTTCATGAGTTGTTCATATTAAGTACTGATAATCTTTGTATGATAGCATGCTTTTTTGGAACCCATTTTCAGGAAATGTGAGCTATGAAAAATTAGACCTTTCCAAATTGAAGAAAAAAATTTTTCATTGAAAAATATATTGCCATTATATGTTATTTAAAGATAATAAACCTTGTTCATTAAAAATATTTGTAATATACAATTTTGGGTTAACCAGATTTCTGTCTTGAATAGAAGTCATTTTCTATTGATTCCCTCAGATTTCATATACTAAATGTGGATTTTTACTCACTGACATATAGCTATAAAATTTTCAGTGTTACATTCTTAGATGTTATATTGTTTTGTGTGTAAGGAAAGTTATTTTGTAGGTATGTTGTCTTTACATTTTTCAATTCTCCCACAGAAATTACTACGTTAACCTGTACACAGGATGAAAATTCACCACAGGAAGTTCAAACTCTTTTTCTGTGATCATATATATAAAAATATATATACATGGATGTGTGTATATGTATATATATATGTATGTATGTGTGTATATACATGTGTGTATGTATGTGTATTTTTTTTTCCTGTAAGTTGTTTGGTAAGTAGAAATTCTAAAAGGTCATGATATTTTTTCAGTATGTTCTTCGAGCTCTTTAAAAGTTTGTGTTTTGCAGCAGCCATCTGGCTCCGTCAGCAGAGCATGCAACTCTTGATCTTGGGGTTGTGAGTTTGAGCCCCACGTTTTGTGTGGAGATTACTTAAAATCTTTATAAATAAATAAATGTTTGTGTTTTGTTTCCATTTTAGGCCCAGACCTTATCTGTTTAAAGACGATCATAAATTTCCTACAAACAAAGAGAACTTACCGGTGACCATACTCTATGCTGAAATTGGTACCAGAGCATTTAGTAAATTTCACAGAGTATTGTCCAATAAAGCTCAAAATGGGGAAATTCTGTATGTTCTTCGGCATTATATTCAGGTATGGTTTTATCCAAGATTATTTGGTCTATAAAAATTATGTTTGATAATTTCCTTACTGGGTTTTACATAATTTCCACCTGAACAATTATTTGAAGATTTTTTTAAATTAACACACCTATCAAATGTGAATTTTATGTGGAAAAATATATGGGGATTCTGTATATTGTTGATACTCCTTTCTCTTCAGGCTCCTTTCTTCTTAAATCTGAAACAGATTTAAAACTTGGATAAAAAAAACTCATATGTATATAATATTTGCTAGGATTCATAAATATAGTTTGTTTTTTGAGAGAGAGGGAGAGAGTGTGAGCATGGGCGAAAAGGAGTAAAGGCAGAGGGAGAGAGAATCTTAAGCAGACTCCATGCTCAGCACAGAGCCTGACGTCATGACCAAAGCTGAAATGGAGAGTCAGATGATTAGCCAACTGAGCCATCCAGGCACCCCTTTAAATACAATTAATATTATTTTTAAAGATTTTATTTGAGAGAGAGAGAGAGATAGCAAGAGAGAGCATGAGCAGGGAGGAAAGTGAGAAGCAGGCTTCCCGCAGAGCAGAGAGCCTGATGCGGGGCTCCATCCCAGGACCCCCGGATCATGACCTGAGCCCAAGGCAGACGCTTAAGTGAGCTGCCCAGGCGCCCCATAAATACAATTATTTGTAATGAAAATGTATTCTGATGAGGAAATCTAATTTAATTGATAGACTCATAGTATATATGAGTTCAAAGTGTGAAGCATGGTATAGGAATGCTGTTAACTATTTCTTAGACAGCTGAGTACAGTTTTATTGAAGTTTCTGATCAACTATGGTGTGTTCCCACTCTCGCAACCTCTCATTGCTGTCACACTCTTGCTATAGTATTCTGGTTTAGTGATTCTAGGACCCATTGCCGTATCTCAAGTTTTATTTCTTTCGTACCTGCACACCATTCCTCCCACCCCATGCAACCAAACTCACACAAACTAGAATGACCATTAGAGAAGCATTTTGCTTTTTTTTTTTTTTAAGATTTTTTTTTATTTATTTGACAGAGGGAGTGAGAGTGGGAACACAAGCAGGGAGAGTGGGAGAGGGAGAAGCAGGCCACCTGCAGAGAAGGGAGCCCGATGCGGGGCTCGATCCCAGGACCCTGGGATCATGACCTGAGCCAAAGGCAGATGCTCAACGAATGAGCCACCCAGGCGCCCCGCACTTTGCTTATTTTACCACTATATTCCCAACATGGAAAGAGTGTTTTATTTTGAAATATTAGTGATTTGCGTATTAATGTTTAAGATAATAAAGCATCACAGATATACTTGCTAATTGCCTATCCATATTCTTTACCTGTTTTTATATTGGATTATTTGGGCTTCTCTTTTTCTTATCTGTAGATTTTAAAAAATATGTTTTGAATACTAATCTTTTCTTCTATACTTTGCAAACATCTTCCATAGTATTTCTGGTCTTCTGGTATTAAAACAAATTATGACATCTTCGGTTCAGTGCAAGTAATAATTGTGATGTCAGATTTATCCAACTTCAGTGGTTCGCTTCACGACATCATAAGGACAGTCTCCTGTAGTTTCTTGTGAGAATTAAAATGCTATTTTTTAAGTTTTGATTTTTAATTCATCTGGAATGTATTTGAATATGCTGCAAGGTAGAGATACAATTCTAGTTTTTCCATATGGAAAATTATTGGTCCCCACATAATTTATTGAACAGTTATTCTAAGCCATCATATACCAAGTTTTCATATAGGCATTGTTTTTAGACTCTATTCTGTTCCAATGACATAGATGTCTGTTCTACACAAATATATTTTAATTGCAAAGCTTTAAAATCTAAAGCAATCTTGACAAAGGACAAAGCTAGAGGCATCATGCTTCCTGATTTCAAACTGTGTTACAAAGCTGTAGTAATAAAACAGTGTGGTATTGGCATAAAAATATATGGATCAGTGGAACGGAGAGCCAAGAAATAAACCCATGCATATATGGTCAACTAATATTCAACAAGGGAGCCAAGCATACTCATTTAAATGGTGCTGGAGAAATTGGATAAGTACATGCAAAAGAATGGAACTAGCCCCCCTATCTTACAATAGTCACAAAAATTAACTTGGATTAAAGATTTAAACATAAAATATGGAACCATGAAACTCCTAGAAGAAAACCTAAGGAAAAAGCCCCTTGGACAATGGTCTTGGCAGTGATTTTTTTGGATTTGACACCAAAAGCAAAGACAACAAAGGCAAAAATAAAGTGCAATAAAATCAAAAATAAAAGGAAAAAATAAAGTAGGACTACAACAAACTAAAAAGCCTCTGCACAGCAAAGGAAACCATTAACAAAATCAAAGGCAGGGTATGGAATGGGAGAAACTATTTGTGAATCATATATCTGATAAGGGGTTAATATCTGAAATATATAAGGACCTCATACAACTCAATAGTAAAAAACAAAACAGTCTGATGAAAAAAATGGGCAAAGGACCTGAATAGATATTCTTCCAAAGGAGACATACAAATGACCAGCATGTACATAAAAAGGCATTCAGCATCACTAACCAGGAAACATAAATAGAAACTACAATGAGATACCACCTCACACTTGTTAGAATTGCTGTTATCAAAAAGACAAGGGTGAGAGGATGTGGAGAAAAGGGAATATTTTTGCACTGTTGATGAGAGTGTAAATTGCTACAGCCACTACGGAAAGCGGTATGGAGGTTCCTCAAAAATTTTTAAAAAGAACCACCATATGATCCTATATTTCTGCTTCTAGGTGTATATCCAAAGGAAACAAAACACTAACTTGAAAAGATATCTGTCGTCCCATGTTCGTTGCAGCATTACCTACCATATTGAAGACATGGGAACAACCCCTGTGTTCAGCAGTGGATGAATGGATAAAGAAAATGTGGTGTATGTATACAGTGGAATAATATTCATCCTTAAAAAGGAAAGAAATCCTGCCATTTGTGACAAAATGGATGGAGCTTTGAGGGCATTATGTTAATTGAAATAAATCAGCTAGAGAAAGACAAATACTATAATGATGTCACATGTGGAACCTAAAAAAAACAGACTCTAGGAAATGGGAGGTGGTGATAATGGGTGAAGGTGGTTTGGAAAGTACAGACTTCCAGTTATAAATTCTGGGGCGACTATACTTAATATTGTTTTTGAACGTTGCTAAGAGAATAGATCTTAAGAGTACTTATCACAAGAAAAAATACTGAGGTATGGATATTAACTAAACTTACTGTGGTAATCATTTCATATTGTCTCTATCAAATCATTATATCATACACCTTAAACTAATACAGTGTTTATGTCAATTATATCAGTAGAATGGAAGTGGGAGATCAAATTATTGTTTATCTTTTTAAAAAATGTCCCCCAAGTGATTCTAATGTGCCCTACAGGGGGGTATGCTCATCTGTCAAGAATCAGTGTCCCAGGTTATTTTTTGGAGAATGTGACCATTAAATGTACTATGAAATCATACTAGCCAACTATCTGGGCACTTTGTCACATCAAATTAGAGCCTTTATTTTAATGAACGATATATCGTACACTCAAAGTAGTTATATTTTAAATCTAGTCAACATGTAATTCTAATAAAATGGACATATTTATGCTGCCTTTGGAACAGATGCCTTTTTGTGGGGAGAGAAGAAATAGAAAAATGAAGAAAGATTCTTCTCACCAGTTTAGTCTATGAGCATTTTTGGTTTGCAAATCTAAACTTATTAGACTACAGTTCACATTTTATATTAATACATTTTCAAATGGAGACAGTAAATATGAATTTAATAAGCATATATCTTTATTCCTGAGGAGCTAATAATATTTCAGAATTGATAATGGAAATTGGTTATGTGAAATTGCATTTCTTTTATGAACTGTAACAAAATATGTAGACTTGGAGCTTCAGTTTGCTTCTCTACCAGCTGATTGTCTTTTTGGTGGAAAGTCAAATGCATTTTTAAATTGAGCTGTATGAAATTGAAAACTCTTTAAAATATTTTCAACTTTTTCAGATGACCATAATTATAAACAACTCAGTTCCCTCCTGCTGTCTTTCAGTATAGCATGTGCCTGAGAAATTAGCAAATTACATTTTCATGTGGGCGGCGGTGTTAAATATTTCTCTGCATATCTGAAACTCATTTGTATATCATCTTATTTGGAAATAGAACAGCCCAGGAATAGTCCCTCTAGTCATATACTTAATTTTAAGTTTGGGGGTGGGGAAGTTAGGGAGGAAAGAGAATAAAAGGAAAAAAAAAAAACTATTGAGGTTCTCCTTCCCTCCGATCTCCACCTCTTCCTCTATCATGTGTAGGATTGCAAAACTGCCCCCTTGCAAACTTGAGTAAGAGAGATGCACAGCATGTTCTAGGGAGTTTGCTGGGCACTAGGTTAAACTAGTTTCCTAAGCTGTGAAAGAATGTGCCAAATGATGATGACTGTAGCAAAATTGATAAGAATTTCCATCTGGAAGCTAGAAAGAACTTTAGACATCTTCTAAAAATGTTACATATATTCATCCAGCTTGCTTACCTTTTGAAAAAATGGTGAGTTCTCTTCCTTGATGGGGTAATCTCTACAAGTACATTTTGTGTTTGCCCTTTACAGAAAGGGGAAGATTAGGTATTAAAATTCCAATCATCAGTACTTCAGACAACTCCATTTTAGACAACTTTTGCCTATTGTTGCAAGAGTAGATGTTGATTTGTGGCATTTGGTATATTCTAATCATTGAGAAATGTGAATAAAAATTTAATCAGGGTGTTCAAGACGGTGCATTTTTTGGTGTCTTTTGCTACTAAAGAGTAGTATCACTTTTGGCAACACTCTAGCTGTCCTACATCTAGATAACTAGCAAATGAATAGCATTTGCTGCATTAGCAAATCCTGTGTAGTTCACTGAAAGGAGTACAGTTTTATTGAAACTTGATTGTATTGGAGCCTCTGTTAATTCATAGGAGAAATGGGGAGGTTACCATAGTATAACACAAAAAGATGAGGTATTTTTTCTTTGTAAAAGAGCAATTAAAACATTAGAGCCATGACAAGGCTTTTAGAAAGTAAAGAAGTGGTAATCAAGCAAATTCTGGGTCCTTGATATACTCTTGAGAGAGAATATAAATGTACCCCAAATAATAATATTCCACAGTGATTTAAAAAAGTCAGTATTAGTAAGGGTGCCTGGGTGGCTCAGTCGGTTAAGCATCTGCCTTTGGCTCAGGTCATGATCTCAGGGTCCTGGGATCAAGTCCCGCATCGGGCTCCCTGCTCAGCGGGAAGCCTTCTTCTCCCTCTACCTGCCACTCCCTCTGCTGCTTCTGCTCTCTCTCTCTGACAAATAAATAAAATCTTTAAAAAATTAGTAAATTTACCCTAATGTCCTAATACACAAACATCCTGAATTTAAAAGATGTTTGACTAAATATTTTCTCTTTTTTAAAATCTAAATGTATTGGAACAGAAACCAGTCTCACAGAAAATGTACCTATCTGGCTATGGTGTGGAGCTGGCGATTAAAAGTACAGAATACAAAGCTTTGGATGATACCCAAGTTAAAAGTAAGTTTACTCTCTGTACTTGAGTAGAATAAAAATTTGGAGGCTTATATACTTTTTCAAAAATATTTAATGACTATAGTCTTACACATGTTAATTTGAGGCTGGAGATAGGGTAGACCTGTTTCTCCTTAGTTTAGAATTTGATATTAATCTGAAAGAAATATGTTTAATATTGTGCTCTCAAAAACTTCTTTAAAAATTGGAAAAAGCATCTTGTTTTGCTTTATCCCGTGGCTTCCCAACCATTTTCAGCAACATATAAAAAATGGTAACCTATGCAAGGCAGTTTGAGGCAGTAGATGAGGCTGGTCATGGCTGTCGTGACAGCCAGATATGGCCGGCCAGCCCAGTCTGGAGGTGGGGCTGGGGGTAGGGGGGTATCTAAAGGGGTACCCAGCCAGTCAGGGGCTGGGGGCCGAGTGAGGGTGGGACTGGGGGGGGGGGTAGGGGGCCTCTAAAGGGGTCAGTGTCTCAGTCAGTCTGAAAGTCATTGGCAACACGCGGTCTTAGGAAGCTTTGTCTCACATATTTATAATGAAGTTAGCATGATAATGCTGCACTTGAAGGAGAGTGAGAGAGGCCTGTGAATTGCTCGTTTAGATGAAGTAGATTTGATTAGATCTGTGATCTACAAACTCATATCTCTGGTTGTGCACTAAGCTGCATGCTCTAGATAAAGGACTCTAGAGACCTGAAGAAGCTAAAGTAGTTTTCAGATTCTTATGAAAATCTTTTATTACCTGAATCATCCAAAATTTACTTATACCTGATTCTTGGTTAAGAGTTTAAGATTTATTTATTTATTTGAGAAAGAGCACATGCATGCACAAGCAGGGGGAGAGGGAGAGAATCTCAAGCAGACTCCGGGCTGAGTATGGAGCCTCACATGGGGCTCAGTCCCGGGACCCTGAGACCATGACCTGAGCTGAAATCAAGAGTCAGATGTCCAACCACCTGAGCCACTCAGGCACCCCTGGTTAAGCGTTTTTAGTTCATTCTTTTATATGCTCTCAGATGTGGCTTCTGCTTCAACTCTATCTATTCAGGATCTGGTCCTGGAGGCCCTGCTCTGATCACAGACCTAGCTCTGGCCAGTCCTCCTGATTGTGCTTCAAATAAAGATCTGTATTACTGTTAAGTCCTATCAGTTAGAGTGCTGGGAAAGTATTGTGCAAGTAGTAATATTCATATTTTATGTATTTCTATGTAGCTTATATGTAGCTTTACGATGTTTTAGTATCTTATTAATAGTCATAATAGTAACAGAAGGCATTTTCTAGCTATCCTTGGGCTTGTGGAATTTTCCTTAAAAAGTCAGACAAAAAAATTTAAAAGTCAGGTGATCACATGAATGATCTGTATTACACATTACACACTAAATTCTGTTGTCACCCTCTAAACATATGTGTGGAATAGATCTTTTCTCCATTTTAGTCACCACTCCTTTAATTCAGTTCTGTTTTTTCCCCTCTATACATCAGAATTCTAACTGGCCTTCTCTCTGATCTTTGGCCTTCTGTGCCCCAAGTCCTCCTTACCCCCCAAAATAGATGAATCAGTGTTCTTCACAGTGCTTTTGGGTTGAATTCCTTATGATGAAAATCTGACTTTGTGACTCCACTGGTTAAAATCCCTCAGAGGCTCCCCATAACCCCCCCCATAAATTCTAGTACTGTAGCATTACAAAGAAAGCTTTTCATACTCCAGCCTCTTTCCGCCCTATCACTCTCCCTCAGCCTCTCATTTATACCCTCTGGTTCTGCAACACTAAACTACTATACAGAATAATTTTCTGTTGCCTGGATACCTCCATGTTTGGCTCCATGCTAAGCCTTCGTAACCTCTATAGAGTACTTTTATCCCTTAGCATATGCTGTTCCTGCTGCCTGAAACCTTCCTCCTTTGCCCCCCTTTTCTTTCATCAAAGGCCTACTCATCTTTTAAAACTCCTGTCAGTACCTCTGAGATGGCTGACTGTCTTTTTGCTCTGTCAAGGGTGGTTTTCTCTTCTCTATATCCCATATATTCTATGCTTTATTTCATAGAAGGTTTACATACTGTATTAAAATTGTCTATTTGTCTCTCTCCTTTCTACCAAGTGGAGTTTGTGTCTTTTCTGTCTCTCTTCTTCCTGGTGTGTATCTTACAGGAAACAGCATAGCAGGCAGCCAATAAATGTTGGCCTGATGAAGAAATAAAAGGGAGGAGAAGGAAACTGGATCAGAGCATGCAGGGCTTTTAGCTGTAGTCCAGGGGATGCGGGCCTTCAGGAGAGAGGGCGGGAGGGTACTGGAGGGGCCCAGGCACACTCTGAGAGCAGCCCCATGCTCTAAGACATAACAAGTTCTCGTGATCCCAAGTACCCTGCACATAGACCATTTGCCACCCTGTATGTTATAATTGTTTGGTGAGTAGAGGAGAAGGAAAGGGGAAGGGAAATAATGGTAATATGTTGTATCCTTACTCTTTGAGACCATGAGTTTTGGTGTCTTTCTAAAGATTTCTTGGTGGTCTTTAAAGGCACTGGAAATAGGTAAGCATGCCTCTATTTATTAGGGCCTGGAGCTCCTGCCTGGCTTAAGAGCTAAAGGATTTGTTGCGACCACTTTGGTTTATGATTCTGGTTCTAAAATAGAACATGACTGTGAAGTAATATGTAAAGCATTGGTTAAATATTTAATGACCCAAGCCTGTTTAAAAACAGAGCACACTCAGAAGTACAAGTGTGTGCGCGCGTGTGTATCAGTGAGCTGGTCTGTGAAAGAAAAAAATGTAAAACAAAAAGAATTTAAGTTTGCGTTCTGATTTTTGATGACCTCTTCCTTTCCCAGTCTGAAAATGTTTTTGTTTTCAAAACAGCAGTGACCAGTACTACTGGAGAGGATGAGATTGAGACAAATGAAGTTCAAGGATTTCTCTTCCAGAGACTGAAGTGAGTCTGAATTGAGATGGAGTTGCACTGCTGTGCTCTTAATTTTGTCCTTAAAGGAGCTCAGTATGCTCTGCTGGCCTGTGTTTCATGTTCTTTAGTATACCTGTAATTGGTTTTATTTACTATAGAAGTAATACATGGTTAATGCAAAACACAGTGGAAAAATAATCATGAATTTCATAGTACGATGAGTATGATTAGAAAAATAAGAATTGGAAGTTATCAAAGTTATCTTTGTCAAAAAACATTATAGAATCTCTTACAGATCTACCGGATTAGAAAAATCATGGCTAGGTTTGGGTCATTAGCATGAAATAATCAAAATTTTTGTGCCTCAGAAGAAGAGAAAATATTTATTTTCTTAATTAAGAAATTTATTTTCTTAATTTCTTAATATTCTGTGTGTGGAGTGCCATAGTAAAAACCTTTTAACATCTGGTCTTAATTTCATATACATGGATAAGTAACCATTCAAAAATTAAAGTTGTGACCGCCCTTTTTTTTCCTGCATCACTGATTGAAGACCAGGAACAGGATGGTAAGTGCCCTCTGAGTCCTCATGAATGGGGTTGCTGTTTTATATGTGCTTTCCCTCATTTACAAAAGGGAAAGTGTGTGGTTGCATTACAAAGGCAAAATTAATTAAAGGTAAAGGACAGTTTTTATTAATAGCTTTAATTTTTGCCTGGTATTCTAAGTATTTATAAAGGACACTAAGATCAGTTCTCCTGGTGAGCAGATATTGTTACAGAGCAAGGGAACATTTTTGGAGACTACTAATTTATACAGATGACGGAGTTATATTTCTAAAGTATATCGGTCCAGTGGCATACTAGTGGCCTTAAGAAGTTAATGCATAAAACAGATTGATTCTTTTTTTCTTTTAAAGATTTTATTTATTTATTCATGAGAGACAGAGAGAGAGAGAGAAGCAGAGGGAGAAGCAGGCTTCCCGCCGATCAGGGAGCCCGATGCGGGACTCGATCCCAGGACCCTGGGATCATGACCTGAGCCGAAGGCAGACGCTTAACCGACTGAGCCACCCAGGCTCCCAAAACATTTATTCTAAGTAAGGTATTTATTTAGTAGATAACAATACATTTTTATTTCATTGTCAGTTGTCTCAACATCTTGGAATCCACAACTCTGTTCTTTTTTTCTTAATTCTTTTTTAAACATAACTTTCCATTGGAATAAATTGCACAACATACAAGAAGCTTTTGGAGCCCTGGGATATTAGTTTTTTAAAAGAGGAAGTACTCAAAATTAGTTCTTACACAGTTACTCGATTGAGGCAAAACCCTTTGCTTTGAGATATTATATGAATAATGTATTTTTGTCTGAGTTACATAAATTCAGCAGTGAAAATTGTTAAGATTATGGTTAAATATGAAAAACAATAATAGCTCTTATAAACTTAATATTCTGTGATTTAAAATATTTGAGGGGCCCCTGGGTGGCTCAGTCAGTTAAGCGTCTGCCTTCCGCTCGGGTCATGATCCCAGGGTCCTGGGATCGAGCCCCACATCAGGCTTCTTGCTCAGCGGGGAGCCTGCTTCTCCCTCTCCCTCTGCCTGCTGCACCCCCTGCTTGTGCTCTCTCACTCTCCCTACCAGGAAAATAAATTAAATCTTCAAAAAAAAAATATTTGAGAAAGGGGTTAATTTAATTTGTAGTGAGTTTCCTTTTAGGAGAAGTTCTGGTGCTTTTTCACTTGACTGTAAGAACAGTTGTAGTCAGTCTTGATTTGTTTTTTAAAACCTGGTCCCTGTAATAAAATTTCATGATATCGACACTATGTTTATTGTTAAATATAAGATTAATGCATTTCTGTGTATATGGTTCTGTATATTTTTTATTTCACTTTTTAAAATCTTTTTACTGTTGAAAAATATATGTTTTGTAAGTTGTGTTGGAAGTAAAGTTTTTTTAAGAGAGAATACTATTTAAAATCTAAAATGGCACCATGTCTTGATTTCATAAGAGTTAGAAGAAAGAAGCCACAGTTGAGATCCTATGTATAGTAAAATGTCATTCCTATTACATTATTATTTGGCACTCTCAAAAAAGATACCTAGATGTGTTTAACGTCAGGCAAAAGTGTATAGGAAGCATTCGTGTTTTCTTTATAAAATAGTTTTGTTTTAAATTATAAAAGCAATACTGTAATTTATAAAATGTTAAAAAGTATAGAGCATGAAAGCTAATAATTCTGCCCTCACCCTTGGGTCCCTTTTAGGTAATGTTACCATGTTAACAATCGAGAGTCTATCCCTTCAGGTTTTGTTTTGTTTTGTTTTGTTTTATATATTGAAAAAAGTGCACATACACAGCTCTCATTATTTTTAAGCTCTGCAGGCATAGTTGCCTCATGATGTATTATCTTGGTGAACAGTTTGTGTCTAATTATTTGAAAGGGTTAATTTAAAAAATATACTGCTTGTATAACTTGTGATAATTAACATTACTTCATATTCTAATGTAGAGAAAGGTATTCAGATCTTAGAGATAATCTGACAGCATTCCAAAAATACCTGATTGAGAGTAACAAAGAAATGACGCCTTTGAAAGTCTGGGAACTACAAGGTATAGTATTTTGGTCTACTTTAATGTAGCATTTTGGTAACTGATCTCTGTTCTGATAAATAAGCTTTTATATAACATGATATAAATTATTTCATAGATAATAATTACTGATGTGAATTTTTGTGGAAATTGATATTTAATTAAAAGGTTATCCATCAAGCAAAGCATGTTTTTATGTTTGTAAGAGTTTAAATTATACAAAGTGTAGTTTTTGATATTATCTAATCATTTTTAAAGTATACACTGATTTATCTTGTAGGTTCATCTCAAGTATTAAATCACATTTCAAGGAATCTATAACATTGACTAGTCAGTCAGGAAAACAGAACTAAATCATACTAGTTTTCTTCTGTTTAAAATTTTGAGTTTAATAGACCATTGCATATTTCAGTGTTAGCTTAGAACAGCCTTGTGCTGACCTCCCGTAAGCAGATATCTTGTGATCAGAATTTAGTTTGAACTGTAAGTTCTTTTCGATTTTTAATTTGCTTTTTTATTACTTGTAATTTTTAGTCATTCATGGGAACATCATTTTGCTGTGTAATCCATAACTTTATCACATCTCCCATCAACTTTCTGTTAAACAGCTTATTGAGATAACATACTATACAGTTCATCTCTTTAAAATGTACCATCTGATGGGTTTTAGTATATTTTGAGTTTAACTGTCACCGCAGTCAATTTTAGAGTATTTTCATCACCCGGAAAGGAAAGTAACATACCCATTAACAGTCACTGCCCACTGCTCTCCAGTTTCTCCATCTGTTTCAGGCAGACAGCATTCTACTTCTTCCTTCAAAATGTTCTCCAAGGAACCCATAATTTAGAAAATATAATTGTAGGTGATGGGGTGCTTTGAAGGCTTATAAACAGAGGATGTGCTCAGTCAGCTTAGTTTTAATGGATCTGGCTAATGACTATGTAAGATAGATTTGGATGAACCAGAACCAGGAACTCCATTAAGACATCTTTGAAATCCTGTGGTGGGAGATTGTGCTGTCACTGGTAGACCGCATAGAAAGGAAGGCTGGATTGAGCAAATACTGAGGAGATGAAAGGAGTCACAGATGGCTTGAAGATTCCCAGCTTTGAGCCTGAATAGGGAGAATATAAAACATGTCAGTATGTTTCAGGGTTGAAGGTGGAGTTCAAGAATAACGAGACTGATGTTAAAAGGATTGCTTAAAGTGACTGTGAGATACTCAGATGACAGGGTCCAGTCATGGGGTGAGAGCATAAAGTCTGTAAGCTAAAAGGAGAAGACTGAAAGAGCTGAACATCTTAGCACAAAGGCTTACAAAGGAGGGGGAGCTGACTGGTGGTGTAGAGTGACCAGTTGGTGCACGAGGGCGGGCGCTGTGGTGCTCATCCACATGTGGGAAGGTGGAAAGTACAGCCCGTGAAGAAGTGGAGGAGCACATTACAGAAGCTAAACAAAGTAGATTTCCAAGACAGAATGTAAGCACTATCTTTTTTACTTTTTTATTGATTTACCAAATATTTATTGTATATCTACTACAGGTCAGCCATGTCTGTACATCCATGGTTTCATAATTTTTGGCTGAGAGCTACAGTAGGAAACCTATTTTACCTCAAGACCCATATACAAGTGTATGATGTAAGAATGCATAGATATGCTCAAAACTAAAAAAAAGAAAAGTAAAAAAAGCTTCTGCATACAATGTGTATGTTTACTACATTTTATTCAATCTGACAAACTTTTTTTCCTACCCTATTTCATTAGAAAAATAACTTCTTACCTATCCATCTGATTTCACTACTAACTAATGGGTTCCAACTGACATTTTGGAAAACACTGGATTCTGAAGATAAACTGAGCTAAAATAGACCCTGCATATCTTCAAAGGATCTTAGTAAACATAAAAATTTTGAAAACCAGAGGGGCGCCTGGGTGGCTCAGTCGTCAAGCGTCTGCCTTCGGCTCAGGTCATGATCCCAGGGTCCTGGGATTAAGCCCTGCGTTGGGCTCCCTGCTCGGCCAAGAGCCTGCTTCTCCCTCTCCCACTCCCCCTGCTTGTGTTCCCTCTCTCGCTGTCTCTCTCTCTCTGTCAAATAAATAAAATCTTAAAAAAAAAAAAAAAAGCCAACACTCTATCTGGCAAAATGTTAGGCTATTTATATACATTATCCTAATTACTTTTTTAAAAACTCATATGAGTTATATATTCCACTTTTCCAGATGAGGAAATTAAGAAATGGACACTTAAAATAATGAATCTAAGTTCACAAATCTGATAAAGCACAAATCAGGGATACCTAAAATGAGCAGATCTGTATCATTATAAAGTCTAAATTCTTTCTTCTGCCTAGCATTGTGCCTTTTTGAGTATAATGTTGTATAGCCAAATACTGTCAGGCAAGATCTTTGATCATACACCTTCCTCTTTTATAAGTTGTTACACCATTCAGTCATGTAAGCAATGACTAAGTTTTCTCACCTAAAAATATGTATATCCCTAAATATACACATCAGTTAAAAATTGTATTACTTATAAATGCCTTTAATAACAATAGAATGAGAAACAACATAAAGGATCTTGTAATTTTACTATTCATTCATTCATCAATAGTGAGCACCTCCTTGTGTATCAGGTACTTTTTTTAGTGAGAACATTTACTTTCTACTCCCTTAGCAAATTTCAATTATGCAGTACAGTGATACCAACTCTTGTCACCCTGGTATATGTTAGATTCTCATCCCCTCTTCATCTTATAGCTGAAAATGTATGCCCTTTTCCCAACCTCTCCATCTTTCCTCTATCCAGTCCCAGGCAGCTACTTTTCTACTCTGTGTGAGTTTGACTTTTTTTTTTTTTTTTTTTTTTTTTCAGATTTTACATATAAGTGATACTGTGCAGTATTTGCCTTTCTCTGTCTGGCTGTTTTCACTTAGCATAATGTCCTCCAGGTTCACCATGTTGTTACAAATGGCAAAATTTCTATTCTATTTAATGCTGAATAATATTCCACTATATGTATGTACCACATTTTCTCTAACCGTCACTCATCCGTGGACATTTAGGTTGTTTCCATCTTGTCTACTGTGAATACTGCTGCAGTGAACATGGGAGTACAGATAGCTCTTTGAGATACTGATTTCATTTCCTTTGGATACATATGCAGAAGTGGGATTGCTGGATCACATGGTGATTTTAGTTTTACTTTCTTGAGGAATCCCCATAATGTTTTCCATAGTGGCTATACCAGTTTACATGAGTTCCTTGTATATTTTTGTTATTAACCCCTTATCAGATGATTTGCAAATATTTTCTCCCGTTCTGTAGCTTGCTTTTTCATTTTGTTGATTTCCTTGCTGTGTAGAAAGTTTGTAGTATGATAGAGTCCCACTTGTTCATTTTCACTTTGCTGCCTTTGGTTTTGGTGTCAAATCCAAAAAATCATTGCTAAAACTAATGTCAAGGAGCTTATTCCTATGTTTTCTTTCAGGATCTTATGGATTTAGGTCTTAAATTTAAGTCTAACCCATTTTGAGTTGATTTTTGTGTATTGTGTAAGATAGGGGTCCATTTTCATTCTTTTGCATGTGAATGTCCAGTTTTCGCAGCACCATTTATTGAATAGAAAGTCAGTACTTCTTTGCAGGAAGTGATCCCCTTGCAGAAGATCTTAGTGAGATAAGCATTGAGAAATGGCTATTGTGTTTGGCAATCAGGAGATAGTACTGAGCACTGACAATTTCACTGCATTGCTGGAGCTGGAAACTCGCTGAAGCTGGTTGAGGAAATGCTATTTAAAGTTACTCAGCTAGAAAGTGATAGGTGGAATTTGAACCTTGGTTGTTAGGCTCTCCATCCCATGGGAAGCTGTGCTAAGAACCTCTCTTCCTAAGCTTTGACTCCAACCCAATTCACTATCCTGAGAACGTGGAAACAAAACTAGCCTTGTTATGCTAAACTGGTTATTTTGCTAACATATGGTAAGCTAGGTTTCTACCCATGGTGAAATGTTAAAGAGAAACAATATGTTTCACTGTTCGGTAATGAACAGAACTCAGCTTTAAAGTCTTTTCTGAATCTTGACAAGGTAAAGGAGACTAAGAAAAATGACTACTTACGACATACTGGAGACTGACCACATAAGCCACAGTTTGCTTTCCATAGAATTGTAGTATCGAGGAAAATACCAAGTTTAGGATTTTATTTTCATTGTGGTATAAAGTTAAAACATGTTGAAAGAGAAAGTGAGTGTTTGATATTTACTGAGTTGGACACATTGGATTTTAAAGTTCTTTCCAGAATTGGCTCCTCAAAGCTCTTTTTTCCTTTTGTTATTCTTACCAAAGCTTTTGTTTCATGTTTTCTTCAACCTTAGAAAAAATAGTTTTGCATCGACATTTCTTTCCCTGTATCTTTTTGAAGCTATACTGTAATTTGTGGAAAACAATAGGTATTAAATGATAATTAGTCCTTCATGAAAGTGTAAAGCTTACCTTATTTGGACATAAGTGATAGCCTTCCATTTAAAACTTTTGAAGAATGTTAAAATATATAAGAGTGTTAATAGCTATATATACATACATGGCAAGAAGTGTTGACTAAATTATTTAAATTACATGGTGATGTTGATAAAGATCTGATACTATGCTAGATTGCTTAATTTTTTTTTCCAGATCTTAGTTTTCAGGCAGCTTCTCAAATAATGTCCACTCCAGTTTATGATGCTGTAAAATTAATGAAAGACATTTCACAGAACTTCCCCATAAAAGCCAGGTATGTTAAAGCTTATTACTTTGATTTATAGCCAGAACTTTTTCCATTAAATAAATTTTATGAAAATAGCTGATTTCATTTTAACATGGTGATATGAATTCTAATAGATACAGTGTTAATGAACTCAGGATATTTCTTCATCATATGCATGTTGTTTTCTTATCAGAGGAGAGTATTGGGTTGTGTATACGTGTGTGTGTACTGTAAGATAGAATTCCTGAATTAGAGGCAAATAGAAAGGAAAAATAATTTATTAAAATTGTTTAAACATAAACAGTGGTATGGTAATCCAGATATGGTAAACTTGTTTAAGGAATGAATAATGAGGGAGTAATTTTTCTCTTTTCTAGGTAGGGGGCGATGAAAAGTATTATTCTAAATAGATTTATGCCCAGAGTATGGCTAGATCATGTTCTTACCCTTTCAGATTCTAAACAGGTAGTAATGTCTTACTTATGGAATATTTACTTTTTTTCCAGTAGGATACCTAATCGAACTTCTTCCAGAAATACAGATTTTACATTAAACATATCTTGCAGTTCAATAGATAATACATTTGCATGTCTAAAAGTAATCAGTACTTCTACGAAATAACAAAACTCTTATGCATTTGTAGTCTGGTTAGGAATGACAGGATCTACAATTATAAGCAACCAGTGAAAATAAGTTAGCTTATCTTGAAGATACAGAGCCCGTGACAAGTGCAGCCCTGTTTTTCCTGAAGGGGAGAGCATTCCTGCCGTGGTCACAGCCCTCTCCGCCTGTGGGGGATTGCTGTGCCTCTGTGTGTCTCAGACACTAGGTTGTACATTTGTCCACACTGCAGATTACTGAATTTACATCTAGATATTCTTTCCTTTGTAAGATAAATAAGTAGTACAGAGTTGGCCACAAGATAACAAGAACCTTTCCAGGGGACCCTGAAATAGAGGGGTTTGTCAGCTTATTTACAGATTAAGAATTAATGTATTGATGTGACTCTTTGTGTTCATTTTAGTTTAAACACTCAAGAATTTGAGAAGTCAGTATTTATATATTAGAACAGAAATATGCATATGTGCATAAATGTTTAGCTGCACTGCTGTTTCTGAAATTACTAGGTCAAATGCAAATTAAGTGAAATAACTCTAAAAATAAGAAGACCGTTTATTCACTCTGTTGACAGTAAGTCAGTTGTAATCCAGGGTTCTGTTGCTAAACTCTGCTCTTAGTTTGTGGTTGATCATTAAAAAAAATTGCAAACTATGGTAACACTGCTCAGTGGCTAATTTATAGGCTTGAGCATATCTGTAAAGCCACTCAATAGACAATCAATAAATGATAAAATATTTGCTAAATGAATGAAAAATTTGCATTATCAAATTATCTAATGTGATTTCTCTCAAATGCTGCCAAATTTTAGGAGATAATGCATACTTATTGTGGGTTGTTTTAAGATACCCCTTTCTGCTTGTGTTTTACTTTATTTTTTTTTATTATGTTATGTTAGTCACCATACGGTACATCGTTAGTTTTTGCTATAGTGTTCTATGATTCATTGTTTGCGTATAACACCCAGTGCTCCATGCAGTACGTGCCCTCCTTAATATCCATCACTGAGCTAACGTATCCCCCCACTCCCCTACCCTCTAAAACCCTCAGTTTGTTTCCCAGAGTCCATCGTCTCTCATGGTTCATCTCCCCGTCTGATTCCCCCCCTTCATTTTTCCCTTCCTTTAAAGCTGAACTTTACATTATCAATCTTTTAATTTTTCAATAATTTTATTTGCATAAAATTGACAAATATGTAACTAATTTTGCTAGGAGTTATCAAGTCAAATAAATGTAGTTAATAGACTTGTTAAAAAAAATCTTCTCTGTCTTTAAGTTATAGGGGATATTCAAGAGTGAATACATGAAATCAGTTTTATTAGTCGTTTAGAACTTACATGCTCTGGTAGAGGTCCCAGGTTAACCAAAATCTTTATGTCCAGGTATTCTGAAAATTGCCCGTTTGCATTGACACATTTGATGATATTGGTAATTTCATGCAAAATTTCTCTGTACGGGCCAAATAGCACAAAATAGCATTTTCAGTCAAGTATATTTGAAAAATAAGTATCTAGTAGTAAACAAGTTCTGACAGTACTTAATGCATACAGTTAGTACACATGAGCCCTTTTTTAAAATTAAGTTTTTATTTTAATTCCAGTGTAATTAACAAACAGTATTATATTAGTTTCAGGTGTATAGTACAGTGATTCAGCAACTCCATACATCACCCAGAGTGTGCATGAACTCTTGACAGTCTGTAATCCACCTGCATCGAACACCCTTGTCAAATGAAAGCCATTGTACCAGTTGTCAAATAGGCTGCGTGGAAATGTATACTTTTCGGTTATGAAGCATTTCGAGATTTTAGGTTCTTATCCAGAGTATTATATTACACTGAATTACAGATTAGTCTTAAATATTTAAGAAAAAATTAATTGTATCAGTATTTATTTTCCCAGATCTCTGACCAGAATTGCTGTAAATCAACTTATGAGGGAGGAAATACAGGAAAATCAAAAGGTTTGTTTGAATTTTTTTTTTAATTTACTACACTAATATCACTATTTTAGACTTTGGATCTCCAATTTTCATGCAAAAAAGAAAATGATAATTTGTGCTTTTTTGATTGTTAAAACAGTTCAGGTTTTTCCATTTTTAGATTGTCTACTTTATATAGCTTACAGTCTGTGATCCTAGCCAATCTTTCCTGACATATATCTTACTTCTTCATGCACCCTGTACTCCAGATCTTCTGCCCACATAGTATGGTTTTCTTTATAGGATAAAGAATAAAGCTATGAGTTAACGATTCTGTTTCTCATAATTGGTTTTGCTTTAAAAGCTTGTGAGGCCCGAGTCAGGTTTGGACCACAGGAACATTATTAGAATCATGTCATATAGGGCACAGTTGATCAGTAATTTGATAAGATTCTGCCAAGTGGTCTCTTAAATTACCTTAAGAACCCAAATGACCCTAGCTGTGTAGTATTTGTGAAGTGCTTAGAACACTGCCCAGCTTAATGACATAGGACTGCCTTGGCTTTAAGAAATAGAACCAGATGCACAGGGCCCTGAACACTAGGAGTTTGTTTTTCTCACGTAAAAAAGTCTCAGAGTAGGTGGTTACAGATTTTCTCCTTCTGTGGCTGCAGAGTGGCTCCCACAGCTCTAGGCTTCTTATTTGTATTCAAAGCTGAAAGAGGCAGGAGGATGGTATTAGCCACATGTATCCTCTCTAAAGCCTTCCTGGAACACTTCAGCTGACTACTTCCATCACGTTGGCCAGAATTTTGTCATGAAGCTATCTCTTGCTGCAAGGGAGGCTAGAAAACTCGTGTTCTTTTCTAGTAATTGAGGCAAGCTGAGGAGAGGTGGGTTAGCTGAGCCAGCCAACAGTGCCTGTCCCATGGAGACAGAGCTCTCAATAGATGTCAGCTCTCCTGATGGTGACCAACAACTCCAACAGTAATAGTGAAGAAGTAGAGGCCTAGTCCGTGGCTGGAGGCTGGGTGTTGAGAGCCGTCACACGGCACCCCTGTATGGGGTGGTGTTGCCTTGCTGACCACCTAACAAATTATTGCTTATCCTCCAAAACTAGTTGTAGTATTACTCCTTTCTGTAATTTTCCTAATTGCTGTTACCCTTCTTGGAACAGAATGGATTGTTTTCTAATGAAAGTTGCTGTATTTCCAGTGAATTTTGTTTGAATAACATACCTGCAGTAGGAAAAGAAGAGAGAGTAGTGAAGAAAAGGGAGGAAAAACAAAGGATGCCAGAGTATCCGTGGCTTCATCCAGTATATTTTTGTGCTCATTTAACAGTCCCGAGTGGGTGTTCTGGTCATCTGAGCTCTGCTCCAAGTGGTGACTTAGGGTCGAAAGGCTGGAGGACTTCATGAGGTTAAAGAAGAATATAGTGGGGATGAAAGAGAGGTCATTGGAAGGACTGAAGACCAGATCATTGCACTGGAAAATTTCACAGGTAGACCAGTGCGATGGCCTAATCATAGGGTAACAGCCAAAGCTGGTTGCTGAAGCAGAGTGGAAGTGGAAGGTGATAGAATTGAGGAAATCAGGAAACTCTGAATCTGGAGGCTTGAATGAGTATGGTGCCTGGTGTGGCGCTTTCCCTCAGAAATATTTGTTGAATTAAAAACTGGTGAATGTTTAAATGTTATCTGTAATATAGTCAATGTTTAGCAACAGGTAGTTTTATAAATTATGTGTGTATTATAGCAGTTATTAATACCCCAATTTATAAAATGAGATCCAGTGATTTCTGTTAGGTCATAGAGTTGGTAAAAGAACCAGAATTTATGCTCTGATACATAGTTCATTTCAGATCAATCTCATAAGCACTTAGAATTTGTTCAAGGGCCAAACATCTTGCCAGGTAATGAGAAAACAAAGATATTTGGGGAGATTAAGAAATTTGATCTACTTTTGTTTTTTCTCAAAATTCTTGACTGACTCCTATTTCCAGAAGAACAACATACAAAATTTAGAGAAATGCATTTAATAAAACCAGGTGGGGTAGGAGGAGTCTAATGTAGACTGTCAGCTCCTCTGTGAAAACCAACAGGAAAACCTGTTGATAAAGCAAAGCTGAGTTTAATCACTTACTGAAGTAAGGGAGAACAATACCATGGTAGAATCTTACTCTCAAATGAAGGATGTTATGGTAGATTATTTATAGGTTCTAGAGCTTCTGTTCCTGAGGTTTGATTGGGTCTTTCAAGGTGGAGGGAATTATTTGGGATTGCGTGGAGTTTGTAACATAGTAGTTTAGGATCGGTCAACACAAAAGTGATGGTTTTGATGAGCCAACTTACAAGCAAACTCTTTGCCCAGATTAGGTAACTGTTCAGATTTGCAAACCAGACTGTTTTGCACATATATTCCAGATTTGCCTGGAACAATTTGTTTGCAAGAACTTCCTGAAGCAAATGGTTATTTAATCATCTATAACTTTATCTTCCTGGACAAGAATTTCCTGTAATAGTTAAGTGATACTGGCTCAAGTGATCTCCATTCTCAGTCCCAGTAGTTGAGCTGTAATGACATAGGTGGTCTCATTTCCCTCTAGGAGGGCAAGAGATGACTCAAGAAGTAGATAGTAGCTAGCTAGAAAAGTGGGGAGAGACAGTGTTATTTTCCCTATAGTACTTTATGACCAAAGATTTGATATTGCTAGTAGATAGAAAGTCATAGGGGGAAAGGCTGTTTAAAAATTTAAGATCATTGGTTGATATTTTGCAGAGGGAAAACATGAAATATTGAGATGGATTATGTTATTGTTCACAATCACTCTTTTCCCTCTGATGTTGATTGATGCCATGTCACTTTAGCTAATATAAAATGAGCAGATACCCACATCTGTGCAAGCAGATGCTTTGTGGTTCAGTTGCCTTGTTGCTTCTGCTTTCATGAGGCATGTCCCACATAGAGGCTGCTCGCCTGGTCTGGCGCCTGAAATGAAAAAGGCCCTGGAGTAGAAGTGAAGATGACTTGAAGGTGTGAATATATGATATGAGCAAGAAGTAAATGTTTCCTTTAGTAAGCCACTGAGATTTGGGAGTTCTTTATATTAAGAACTTGGTTACAGTAATATCATCAAATATGTTAAATTTCATACATTCCTTTTCCATTTGTTAAATTGCATTTTATCTTATGCTCTTGAAACTATAAAACAATGTTTCTATGTTTGAAAGAAACTCAGAATAATTTCTGTTGCTCTATGAAACCATGATTTTAGGGCTATTAGAAGAACTGAAGGAATAAAGTAGCTATGGAAATAAGAAAGAACAGGCAGAAGTTCTGGGTTTAGTTCCTGGTACTAGCTTTTTTTTTTTTTTTTTTTTAAAGATTTTATTTATTTATTTGACAGAGCGAGAGAGCACAAGCAGAGGGAACAGTTGAGGGAGAGGGAGAAGCAGGGCTCCCTGCTGATGTGGGGCTCGATCCCAGGACCCTAGGATCATGACCTGAGCCGAAGGCAGATGCTTAACCATCTGAGCCACCCAGGCGCCCCCTGGTACTAGCTTTGAGGAAGTCATCTTCTTTAAACCTCTCCTGTAAAATGTAATTATATGGTTCAGATTAGAATCCTCTGTGAGCATATTTTGTAAACATATACAACTGCAAGATGGCAGAAATAATGGAAATGTAGCTAAAGCAACAAGTTTTAAGGTTAGAATTATTACAGAAAGAGTTAATTCTAATATCACATTTAAAAAGATCTTTCATTTACATTATCTAGGATTAACATTATCTGTCAATCCTAGTATTTGCTATATCTCCACATTTTTTAGGAATTATTTGAATCTTTTAAATTGTAGTATCTTTATTATTTGTATAATTCAGCATTTTATTATCAACTTAGGTAGGGAGGCTGGCTTTGGTTAATTTTATTTAGTCATATTTTGAGTTAAAGCTGGCCTAAGCTGACATTTTGTTAAGAATATAGTGATTGGTTCCAATAGGAATATGGCTGCAGCCCAATTCAAAATAGTCCTATTTATTCTCCTAAAAATCATACATAGCAACAGGAAGAATGAAACAACATTTTCAGCAAAACTAGCAGAAGGCAAAAACCTAAAACTCTAAATTTTGTGTGGGGGGGAAATGTCCAGCACCAGTGGAACTGAAGTATAAAGCCACAGTCGCGTGGAGGGAAGAGTGGAACATGGAGGGGGTCCCAGAATGACAGCCCCAGAGAGCATCAGCAAGCACTCACCGTCAGAGGAGAGGACTCTACTCTGAGTCGGAACACTACGGGCAGGTGGGACTAAAACAGGAGAGGACACGTCTGCTGAGGGAGGTGGAGAGAGGAGTCGTGTGAAGTGCACGGAAGTGGCAGATGTAAGAAAACCTGGCCAGTTCAAGGGGACAGCTCATCCAGGAGATAAGGGCAGCATCCTCTGGTGGCAAAGTGAAGAGATCAAGTGCCTGGTGATCAGAGCCTTTGAGCCGGGTTAATGTTGGAGAATCTAAGGAAGACTGTCTACATTGGGTGACCCAGCTTAAACTGCTGATCTCTATAAGGAAACTTCAGGCCAGAAACCTGGAAGGCTAATTTTGCTTCTTTTACTCCAAGAAAATCTAAGTAATTCAGATATGCTTAATCAGAAAGGTAGAACTACTAAATCCATCTAACGATCTCACTGTAAAGGGGGAGAGGAGCAAAACTATACTATAGATGAAGAAACTTCAGTAAGCAGAGAGATTGCAACACGACATTCAGACATGTGCTTGAAAAGCTAATGAAACTGAGAAGCAACACATAATGCCGAATGACAGTGACTCACAGCAAAGATGGGCCGAGAAGAGGGGGTGATGCTCAGATCACCAGAGTGTGTGAAACCAGAGCTGGAAGCACTTTACAAAGATCTTGAAAGTAACCATTTCATAAATGAAAATCAAAATTACAAATGGCACAAAGGAGAACTGACCTTATAAAAAACACAGTAGAAGACATAGTGGATAGAATTAAGAAATGCAAAGAAATTAAAACAGAAATAGGATTCAAGAAAAATGATAAGTAAAAGGCAGGTAAAGGAAATCCAACATTCCTATAGTGGAGTCTCTGAAATGGACAGAGCAAATGTTTAAAACTGTAATTAGACAATTTTCTGAAATAAAAGACTTGAACCCACATTATTAAAAGGGTATACTGTGTAACTGGGAAAATTGACTAGGAATCATCAAAACAAAGGCTTTGGGAAAAAAGGAATTATTTGTACATTTAGCAATAAGGATTATAAGGAAAGAAAATCTGATTGGCATCAGATTTTCAAAAACAGTATTCAACCCCAGGAGATAGTGAAGTTCTACCTAAGGGATACTCCTGGAAAGAAAAACTGTCCTTCAACCTGACTTTCAGGTAGATATGCATATCTAGGCTACAAAAACATTGAACAACAAGAGCTTAAGGAAAGAGTGCCTTCTGAGGAATTTCTTCCAACCAAGGACTAACTGAAGATTCTTCGGCAGAATAACTGCCAAACCTCAGGGAAGGAGTTATCGTGTAGTATGTAAATAGCACCTGCTCTGACATGATACAATATTGCAAGGAATACAGGTAGTGAGGGAGGTAGAAAATAGAACAAACTTGCTGATTGCACTACCTTCGATACTTGGGAATCAGCAAATTGGATTAAAGCTGAAAAGTCAAGCAATGCTTCAAAGCCTAAACATATTAAAAGTACATAGTTAACCACTAAAGAGTAGAAAACTATTGAGTGAGGTTGGGCCGTGCAGTAGGGGAGGCAGCGGGAAGAGGTCAGCAACTGACTTTATTATTTTTTGTAATAGGATCATTAGATACCATTTAAAGAAGAGATGACTGAGCGTATTACATGATGATACATGTGTAATAGTAACTAGTGGAGCAAAAGTCTAATCTACCCAAGGAGGAAAAGAACCTAAAAAAAAAGAAATACACACAGACCAAACCATTTGTGAATGACATTTAAAAAAAAAAAAAACATCTAGAAAGACAGGGCACCTGGGTGGCTTAGTCGGTTAAGTGTCTGACTCTTGAGTTGAGGTCCGGTCATGATCTCAGACTTGTGAGATTGAGCACCGCCTCGCTCACCACGCTCAGTACAGAGTCTGCTTGAGATTCTCTGCCTCTGCCCCTTCCCTCGCTTGCATTCTCTCTTTCCCTCTCTCCCTCAAAATAAATAAATAAAATCTCTTAAAAAAATTACATCTAGACTCTGAAAAACAAACTGAGGGTTCTAGAGGGTAGGGGGGTGGGGGGATGGGTTAGCCTGGTGATGGGTATTGAGGAGGGCACGTTCTGCATGGAGCACTGGGTGTTATGAACAAACAATGAATCATGGAACACTGCATCAAAAACTAATGATGTAATATATGGTGATTAACATAACAATAAAAAAATTAAAAAAAAAATTACATCTAGGAAGAGTAAATGCAGCAGGAAAGAATGACCATTGAGGCTAACCTCTGTCATATCAATAAATGTAGATAAGCTTAACATTAGAAAAGTTTTCAGTTTGAATCATTGGGCAGATAAATGTATGTGAAATAAAAACTCTTAAACTAATTCAGAAATGTTAAAAATTAAAGTTGGGGCAAAGGTGAACCAAGCAAATGCTGTGTTGCAGGGGTAGTGATCTTAATACCTTATAAAGCCAAATTCAGGCCTAAAAATATTAATGAACAAAAAAGGGCCCTGTATAATACTAATAAAATATAGCAGGTATTAGTGGCTATACATCAAAGCACTGTAGCAACATTCATAAAACAGAAACTACTAGGGATGGAAGGAAAAGCAGAATTTACCTAAGACTGATGTAGTCAAAAAATAAGTAATTGACAACCAAGCAACATTATCAATGTGATAAGTCTTCTAGATATATAATAGATTTTGTATCCTGATAGTAGAGAAAATATACCTCTTCTCAAGTTTTTATGGAGTAAATGGCAAAAAAAAAAAAATCTAGAAAGTAGATCTGATAGAAAAGAATCCTCTCATTCCAATGCAGTCAAACTAGAAGTTGATAACAAAATCAGGAGAAAGGGCTTATTTACCAAGAAATTAAAACTCTATTTACTCTTAAATAGAAGGAAAAACAAAACACACTTCAAAATTGCAGTATTTTTTTATAAGTAGGCTCCATACCCAGCACAGGGCCTGAACTACCGACCTTGAGATCAAGGCCTAAGATCGAGTCAGACACTTAACCAACTGAGCCACCCAGGTGCCCCAAAACTGCAGTATTTCTTAATGATGTTTAAAAACACAAGCTATTAGAATCTTTGGGGCACAAAACAAAGTTCAGAGAAAAGCCTTAAAATCTTACATCAGTAAAAATGAAAGAATAAAAATAAAGGAATTAATACCAGACCTAAAAGGTTAGGAAAATGGGATGCCTGGCTTGGTCAGTTAAGTGTCTGCCTTCGGCTCAGGCCATGATCCCAGGGTCCTGGGACTACGCCCCATGTCAGGCTCCTTGCTCAGCAGGGGGCCTGCTTCTCTCTTTGCTGCTCCCCCTGCTTATGCTCGCTCGCTCGCTCTCTCACAAAATCTTTAAAAAAAAAAAAAAAAGGAAAAGAGCAATAATCAAAAGAAAGAAGAAATTAATACACACTAAAAATTAATGCATTAAAAGACAACGGCAAAATTTATCATAATTAAATGAAGTTTGAGGAATGCAAGGATGGTTCCATATTAAGACATCTATTCATATAATAACAACATTAAGATATTAGTTGTAGTTGCCAGAGGTCACACCACTAGTAATGGCAGTGATCAGGATAAACCGACATCTAAACCCCAGGCTAGCCTCTTTCTATCCATATGCACTCACTGGTTATTAAAAAATAAAGTGAATCCATAGATGCACTGGATTGGATGTACTAGATACGTTTTTTTTTTAAAGATTTTATTTATTTATTAGAGATTGAGAGAGAGCACGAGAGGGAAGAGGGTCAGAGCGAGAAGCAGACTCCCTGCTGAGCAGGGAGCCCAATGTGGGACTTGATCCCGGGACTCCAGGATCATGACCTGAGCCGAAGGCAGTCGCTTAACCAACTGAGCCACCCAGGCGCCCCTGGATGTACTAGATACGTTAAAAAGGAGGACTTGGAGAAATAATCTGCCTGTGACAATTATTACAGCCACCTTGGGTCACAGGAATCCTAGAAGGTCATCCTTTAAACCCCCATTTTCTGAATAACCCATACATGGCCACACACCCACATACATTCTCAAACAGACACATGATACTCAACCCTCCACCTTGTACCTCCATGTCATGCATGAACCAACTTATTCTGAACATCTGAAATAAAGGGAAATTTATTTCCTCCTGAGAGACTGGTCCCATTTGAGAAGCTCTTAGCATTAGAAAATTCATTTCATTGGGACAAAATCTTTCTCCCACTGGTCAGGGCACCAACCTGTGGGGTCTGTGAAAACATGGCTAGCCCCATGCCTGTGTCAGCCTTCATAAATTTGAAGACAGCTCTTGTGAGTCCTTGAATCTTCCATTCTTCAGGGTAAACTTACAGCCCTTCTTCTTTTTTATTTTATTTTATTATGTTAATCATGATGCATTACATCATTAGTTTTTGATGTAGTGTTCCATGACTCATTGTTTGGGTATAACATCCAGTGCTCCATTCAGTATGTGCCCTCTTTAATACCCATCACCAGGCTTACCCATCCCCCCACGCCCTCCCCTCTAGAACCCTCAGTTTGTCTCAAGCAGCACCCCCTTTTCTTACCCTGACTTCACTCCCATCTGAGTTCCAAGGTTTTCTGATTATTAAACTGCAGAGAGTTCACATTTGCTAGCACACAATTGGAACTAATTGAGACGATTTACATCCATCAGTGCAAAGTTTATGGCTTTTTAGACTGAGTGGAAGATGAATAAATAACAGAGCTTGGAAAAAAAAAAAGATATTAGTTGTAAAGTAGCATGATTATCTCTATAGAGGTGGAAAAGCATTTTATACAATTCAAGACCTATTCCTGATTGTAAAAAAATTAATTAAAAAAAACTTCATACGGGAATCAGTGATACTTTTTTAAAACATGATTAAAAGTGTGTGCATGTGTATTTGTGTATATCTTGGCTTAAAAACCAGTATCTTACTAGTGGAAAAGTACTAGGGGCATTTTCACCAAAATCAGGAACAAGACAATGAGGCTCATTATTGTCATTGTAACTTATTATTGTATTAGCTCTTAGCCAATGTTATTTTTCAAGAGAAATATGTTGAAGTGTAAACATTGGGGGAAATGAGGTGTAAAAGAATCGCTAAAGGGCGCCTGGGTGGCTCAGTTGATTGGGCGACTGCCTTCGGCTCGGGTCATGATCCCGGAGTCCCGGGATCGAGTCCCACATCAGGCTCCCTGCTCAGCAAAGGAGCCTGCTTCTCCCTCTGACCCTCCCCCCTCTCATGTACTTTCTCTCTCTCTCATTCTCTCTCTCTCAAATAAATAAATCTTTAAAAAAAAAAATCGCTAAAAAAGCCAAAAGCCAGAGATAGAAAGGGGTACTAGTCTGCTCAGGCTTCTGTGACCTGGGTGGCTGCAAAAAAAAGTTATTTTCTCATAGGTTGGGAGCCTAACCAGATGGTGGTTTTGGCAGATTCTGTTTCTGGTGAGGGCTCTCTTCCTGGCTCATAGACAGCCACCTTCTCACTGTGTCTTCCCATGGCCTTTCCTCTATGCATATGAAGCGTACCACCCTCATGGCCTCATTTCACCCTATTTACATCCCTAAAGTCCCCGTCTCTAAATACAGTCGCAATGGGGGTTAGAGTTGCAGTATTTGAATTTGGAGAGGGACATGCCTTAGTCCACAACAAAAGGTAATAGGTTACATGATTAATATATATATACATATATATATATACACACATATATATATATACACATATACATATATACACACATATATATACACATATATATATATACACATATATATATATGTGTGTGTATATATATATATATAAAATCCAATAGGCTCCATGTATTGTAGACAGCTAGTTGGAAGATTTAAAAAAGAAAAGAAAAAGACTCATAATAGCAAAAGAAACAGCATCTAGTAATAAACTTAACAAGTGTATAAAGCCTATATAAGGAAGAATTTGAAACACTCCTTGTGGGTGTTCTTTTTCTTTTTTTTTAAGATTTTATTTATTTGACAGAGAGAGACATAGCAAGAGCAGGAACACAAGCAGGGGGGAGTGGGAGAGGGAGAAGCAGGCTTCCCGCAGAGCGGGGAGCCCGATGTGGGGCTCGATCCAAGGACCCTGGGATCATGACCTGAGCTGAAGGCAGATGCTTAACGACT
>NW_027397069.1:9905039-9957959 GCF_003265705.2 Callorhinus ursinus
CCTTTTTTTTTTTTTAAGATTTTATTTATTTGACAGAGAGACACAGTGAGATAGGGAACACAAGCAGGGGAAGTGGGAGAGGGAGAAGCAGGCCTCCCGCGGAGCGGGGAGCCCGATGCGGGGCTCAATCCCAGGCCCCGGGACCATGTCCTGGGCCCGAGGCAGACGCTCAACGACTGAGCCACCCAGGCGCCCCATGGGCGTTCTTATGTTGGAAGAATAAAGTCACTTCTAAATTAATTTATAGATGTAATCAGAACCTAACAAAAATACCAAGAGTTTCTTTTTTTCTGATACTTGACGAATCTAAAAATTCATGTGAAAAAGATAGGCAAGGAATTCTAGCCAGGAATACTCTGAAACATTAAAAGAGCAGTAGGGACCTGCCCCACGTGCGCGCCAGCAACAGCCCATTAGCGCCATCATGCCCTGTCACTCTTCATCTGTGGTGGCCCCCAGCTGCTCCAGTCCGGTCAGGGTCCCCGGGGCCACTGCTGCCTCACCTTCTCCATCTCTCCTCCATTTGGAGTCAGTGAAATAATTTTGACATAGCTTTGCGTTCAGAGCAAGAAATCTGAATTTAATCAGTAAAATAAATAATCATGGTGTATATGGTCATCTTGGTTAGCCGTCTCGGAGCATGCTGGGAGAAAGACAAAGACGGTCATGGATTTCATGTTATTAATCTTGGCTAAATGCGATCGGACTAGAAGTCCATGTTACCCACAACCACGTAGGATATGAGTGTGAGTGGTACCTAAAAAAAAAAAAAAAACCTGGAGTTCCAACCTTGGAGGAGAGGGTGGTGGTGACTAGAAGACCAGGAATCCTGGGGTGTCCCTTCAGTGTTCCTGAGCATGGACTGGGCCCACCAACACCCTGGACGTAGGTCACTGCTGTGGCATCTCATCCATCCACAACAAAGAGTACAATTCCCATACAACACGTAAATAAAAGTTTTACATACGAAAAAGAAATAATAGTGGTCTTTAATATGTAATAAGATGATCTGTCTTCACTCATAATAAGAAATACAGATCAGAGTTAAACTGAGACACCAGATTTTACGAATTCAAAAGTTTGATAGTGCCCTTAGTTAGCAAGTCTCTCTTTTTTTGTGAAAGACAACAGGGAAAACAAGATATTTATTTGTATGTGTTAGTGTTTGCATAAAGGAACACCAGAAGGATGAATAAGAAACTGGGGAGAACACCCCAATCACCTCTTTGGGCCACCAAGAGGGGCTGTGAGACAGGGTGAAAGGTGCTTGAATGAGCATGAGAATTCTTTGTGTATAGGTTTTTTTTATGGTTTGACTTTGAACTCATGCAGAGATTATTCGGAAGATATGACCACGCTGAAGTTATATAAGTGAATTTGGGTTTGGTTTTATTCAGGAGGGAACTGCTTTCACTCCAAAATACAGCAAATTTCCCTTTGAAGTTCAGAATTGTTATTTTAATCAGATATTGGTCAGAATCTACTTTTGGTGATTTTATTTTTTTTAAAGATTTTTTTTCTATTTATTTGACAGAGACACAGTGAGGGAACACAAGCAGGGGGAGTGGGAGAGGGAGAGGGAGAAGCCGGCTTCCCGAGGAGCAGGGAGCCCGATGTGGGGCTCAATCCCAGGACTCTGGGATCATGACCTGAGCCGAAGGCAGACGCTTAACGACTGAGCCACCCAGGTGCCCCTACTTTTGGTGATTTTAAATGTCAGTCCAATGTGTATGTTTTTGTTTACTGTAAGAGCTGTTTAATTCCATAACTTTTTTGTTTAGGGGAATAAAATGGAGATGTGAGAGGGTAATCTGGTAACTTTTTTTTTTTTTTACTTCAGTAGTTGTGAAACATTGTTTCAATTTCATAATTATGTAATAAACCAAATGCAGGTATTTAAATACAAAATCCAAGTAAAGGATTATACCTAATCCAAATAAAAGCTCACACTTTTTCTAATTATGTGAACTAATTACTTGAAAGGTATGAATATTTTAGAATTCTAAAGAAAATTCCTATATTAGAATATCCTTTCCAAAAGTTCTTCTGTAGAACGTTTTTTTTTTTTAATTTGATCTTCTCTCATCACTCAGCCTGGAGAAAAAACAAACAACAAAAGGACATCTCCTACATTAAGATATATCTGACTTCAATTTTTAAATTCAGGATGGGTGCAGTTTCAGCTTAAGGGCCTCCAGACATATTTATAAAAAAATTTACCATTAGAAAGCTCAAACCAGTCTTCTTGAGATCCCCACTCAGTTGGAATTTTTTAGCGTCAGGTAATGGCCCAGCTACTTCGGTTGTTAAAGGGGGATATGTTGCAATGTAGTCCCTCCTTTTTTGAATGAAGTTCTGTGTCTCATTGGGAATTTATGTTTGTTTCTGCTCAAAGCCAAAGAGCACTCCCAACTTAACTCCACTTCAAATAAAAGGTCTGTGTATATTTTTTGGACCTTAAAAATAATGTGAAATCAGCCTCAAGCTCTTTTGAAGATGAAAGAGGTCATGAATTCTTATTGAAAACCTGTTCTTGGGGCGCCTGGGTGGCTCAGATGGTTAAGCATCTGCCTTTGGCTCAGGTCATGATCTCGGTCCTGGGATCAAGTCCCGCATCGGACTCCCAGCTCAGTGGGGAGTCTGCTTCTCCCTCTCCCTCTGCCTCTCCTGCTTGTGCGTGCTCTCTCTCTCTCTCACATAAATAAATAAAATCTTAAAAGAAAGAAAGAAAACCTGTTCTTCCCTCACCAAGAACCAAGGTGAGACCAGCAAGCTTCTATGCTGTTTCTGTGGGGCAATTTATTTTCTAGGCCACCTTTCACTGTGAGTTTAAGACTCATTTGTGTGCATAGGATATCTCTTACGCTCCTCCCTGCCATGAGTGGGCCCAAAGCTTCGCCTCCTGTCCTTCTGAGATCAGCCCTCTAAGCCCCAAGCTTTAGGCCACTGAGGAAGTTTGAGATTTCCTAGGGACAGGGCCTTCAGTGTTGGCCTCTATCCTTGGACTCATATTCCTACTTCTTCTCTGCCCTTAAACGGAGTCTTTACTTTTAAAAGCTAAAGCATCTATTTAGAGGACATTATTAATATTTTAATCTATTATTTTAATAGATTATTTAAACTAATCTAGCATTTTTTTTTAGCAGGATTTCAGGATCTCTTGTTCATCATATTGCCGGAAACTGAAGTCTTAACCTCTTGATTTGCAAAAATCTGCCTTAAATCATACACTCAGGGTAATTTTCCAGGAACTAAGGCTTACTCCTCTGAGGGGAATGAGAAAGAATTTGTCAGCAGCAGTCTCCAGTAGACTGACAGACAATATTTCAGCAGTCAGATCCACTGAGTTCAATTGGTTACCCTGTTTTGACTATCTTTGTTCAAGGCACTGCAGCCAACATCAACATTCTGGAGGGAATTGGCAATTTAGTATAGATCTGTGTGCTTGATGTGCTTTCTTCTTCTTATTGAGATGCCTAAAATGAATGAAGTGCTGGAGAGAGCTCGACATAATGCGTATGAGGGCTCAGTGCAAGTTTTGGGAAAATAAGCGATGAGTTCATTAGGCATCTGTAGATTTTGAAGTTAGAATGCAGATTTCTTAGAATAAGTGTTTGATAAAAAGGCATAGAGATAAAGATAAATCAGAGTTTCACCTATGAATCTTCTCATGTTAGAGTTTAACCTCTTGCTAGTATTCTGTATAAATCAAGTGGAAATATTTTCTGTCCTGTTACAAATTTAGTTCCTTCTCTCTTTATGTAAACTGTTGTAGTGAGTGATAACATACAGAAAAATTCACCTCTGCCAAACCTTCTCTGAATCTCTTCTTGTTAGTTGCTTCATGTGTCTTTCTAGAATAATTTATACTAACCTCTGTTAGGTCAGTTACCATGTGGCATCACTGAAATGTACTGTTTTGAAGTTGTTTTTCCTTTTAAATGAATTTGCCTGCCCTAATAATAATAGTAATAAAAGCTTCACTTGTGAGTGCTGCCTATGTGACCAGACACAGATATATATCACATTTATACTTTATTACCTGTGAGAGAGAAGTAAGTACTCCATTTTCCAGATGAGGAAACAGAGACATATGGAAGCAAAGTAACTTTGTCCAACTCTTACCATGACTAAATAGCAAGACTAGGATTTAAAGTTGATATGACCCCCTCACCACTATCTTAACAACTATTCTGTACTGGCAAGAACATTACATTCTTTACTTTTGTTACTGCCCTAGTGCCTGGATTGGTTTCTAGCCCAAAGCAGGTGCTCAGGGAACATTTACTGAATGAAAAAAAGATGAACATTGAAACACTGCATTATGTGTTTCACCTTTATGAATTTAGAGTGATCTCCAACAGATATTTACAAATACACCAAAGTTTTGAGTCTTGGGATATTAAAGTCTAGGAGTGTGGCAACGATCAAATTCTAAGTATGTATGCGGCTACATGCACACAGTGTAAGATGTATTAGGTAAGTGCCCTAGAATTAGAACTTTAATATCTATTGCAGAATCAAAATATTCAGGTATTTGTGTCTCTAACCTATCATGAGATTTCCATCACTTAGCTTAGGGGTGGGCAGGCTACTAGCCACGTATAGGCCGAATCCGGCCTGCTACCTCTTCATAAATACAAGTTCTGTTGGAGCACAGTCATGCCCGTTTGTTTACATGTTGTATGTGGCTGCTTCTGTGCTACAGAACAGAGTTGAGTGGTTGCAACAGAGATGATATGGCCAGCAAAGCCTAAAATATTTACTGTATAACTCTATAGAAAGTTTACCAACTCCTGGCATAGATCGCGCTGTTGTTCTATGACTTGGTTAACTATTACCCTGCTCTATTTCAAGGGTCTTCATGAGAGATTTGAAATTCAGCCAGGTGATGCTTGTCTGTTCATAAATGGACTTCATGTTGATATGAGTGCTTATGATCCTTTTAGGTAAGTATTAAATTACTAATACAAAACTGTATATTAGTTTATATTAATATAAACTATGATTTATATAAGGGAAAATATCGTCCTGAATTTAGTATTTGCCAAAATGCAAATAATCACTTTAAAGGTAAAGCAAAGACATGTTTTTGTGCAAAACATTTCTGTTATTTTGCTAGAATACTCTCAAGTGTCTTAGAATGCAGACCTGGGAGAGACCTTGGAGACATTTGCTCAGATGTGAAAACTGAAGTTTCTAAACCTTGCGCCTGTACTTGTATTTTTGGAAACTCTCTTTCCTTAGTAGGTCTGTTCTTTAGCAGTTAAGTTCCATGGGATTGCACTGAGCAGCCAGGGACTCTACCCTCCAGAAAGGAATTGAAAGGAACATAGGACATTTTCCCAGAAGAATGGAATTAACAAAGAGTTTAAAGTACTTGTATTTGTCAGAAAGGAAATTTGAAATTGTAGAGTTCAGGGTGTTGTCTATTTTCGTAGGTCAAAAAAAAAATCTTCAAAAATGCTGTAGAGCAGGGGCACTTGGGTGGCTCATTCAGTTAAGTGTCTGCCTTTGGCTCAGGTCCGGATTTCGGGGTCCTGGGATCGAGCCCCATGTTGGTCTTCCTGCTCAGCAGGGAGCCTGCTTCTTCCTCTCCCTCTGTGCCTCCCACTGCTCATGTGTCTCCCCCCCCAGTAAAATCTTTTAAAAAAGTGCTGTAGGGCAAAATTAGAAAGTCTTGTATTTGTCATGAGCATTGATCCACAAATTAGTCATGAGCCAAATAGAAGAAAAACCAAACTGGATTTATTTTACTTTTAAAGAGCAGCATAAAACTACTTTAAAAATTCGTATTTATAAGATAAATTTAGTAAACACAATACTTTAGTTCAGATATTCAATTTTAATTCAATTGGATATACTTCCATTGAACTTCAATTGATTAAATGTTTATTTCCTTTTCTTACCAGTTTGGGAAGAGTAGGAAAATGTACGAAAGACTGAGAAATACAGTAGCTCAAATGAGGCTTTCTCTTTATTTAGTTGGATCCTTGGGGAAAATGATAGCTAAGGTACATAGGGTAAGCACTATCCACAGCAGGAGTAGAGCGGTTGTTAGCTGCTGGCCTGCAAGCCTCAGCAGGACAGAAATTCCATCTGTGCTCAGGAATGGTGAAAACAGGTTTAAGAGAGGGAGTAAGTGGTGGGTAGATTTTGGGAAGGTTTTCATAGCAGGAACACTTTGCCCAGTTATTTAGAAAGGCTGCAGGTTATTCAGGAAATAGATCCACCTTAGTTCCTCCAGCTTGTGGGTAGTGATCTGTGCAACTTGTGACACATTCTGTTCCTCACTGATGTGATCACTAGCTGCATCTCCTCTAAGGGCCTTCAAGGAGGACAAGAAAAGATGTGAGGATGTTTATATCTTCTGACATTTTTAGCACAAAATAATTCCCAGAAAGAAATCAGAACATGGAGAATAAAATCAGTGTGGATCCTGGAAGAGAATGATTCAGGAAAGAGGAGAAGGAAGGAAAATGTCATGTTCCTGAGGTTATATCCTAGATCCAGAGAGAGGTCCCCTGTGACTAGTATTGCAGAATTACCCGTTTGGGGAAAGAATGGGAGTGAGGAATTATTTTACGCTTCTTTCCTACACTGCCCATCTCTCCCTGCATTGTGGGTCATAGAGGACTGATGCAGTCCTTGCCTTCGGACCCTGGAAGTAATGGGAGGGGCCCGAGCCTTGGTGGGCCCAGCCGGTCGGCACTGGTTGAGCCAAGGCCTGGTCCAAGTTTGGCTCTCATCTCCCGGGGAGGTTAGCAGCAGAAGGCCAGGGCCAGGGAGGAAGGCAGGTAGGGCTGAGTAAATTTGAGGAGGTCCATAAATGGTGTCTCACATCTCTACCTTAGAGCCACTGACACGTCTTTTTCTCTAAGCAATCACCTCAACCACGGATTTGAGCAGACAAACTGGTACAAAGTGGATGTTAATCATTTTGATAGCCAACCTGTTCTGCCTGAGCCGTGTCCCCACAGTATACCTACCAGAAAGAAAGACATAAGAAAGGTGTCTTGATATCCCTACTTGGGTGGTTTTTCTCTGTATCTTAATGAAGTTGTCTGGCTCAGAATCCTTTGGGGCTCTTGATAAAATATGTATTTGGAATGCATGTAACATTAAAATTCGGTGTTATAAAATCAATATTAAAATTCAATCCAGTGAATATCTGAGTGCCTACTATGCTATAGAAACTGGTAGATATTGGGGGTGTAGTGATGAAGACAGAAATAAGTGGTCTAGTGGGATAACTGATAGTAAATATGTAATGATAGTGCAGTAAGTTTACAAAAGATAAATTGCAGTGCTCTGGGAGTATCTAACTCCAGAGATTTAAACTAGTTCTTGATGGAACATAGGGACAGTAGAAATGTCCGATTTCTTCAAGGAAGTGATCATTTAAGCTAACACTTAAAGGACAGATCAGGCAAAGTGGGGGGTGGGGGTTCTGCAAACAGTGGCACATTTGAGAAAATGAAAATCCACTCCTGTGGCGGGGCTGTGGAGTGAGGAGGAGCCGGAAGAAGCTGAGGTCACACAGGTGGGCAAGGGGCAGATTGTGCAACCAGGTTTCCTCTCCAGGGCAGGAGAAGCTGGTAAAGGGCTCTGAGCAAATCTAAAGATAGTAACTATTTAAAAGAGAAGCATGATAAATTATATTAATTGTTTCAAACTCCAGAAATATAAGGAGTTTTCCTGATAAACAGACCTAGCACATTTAAAGAACCTTTTTTTTTAATTGGTAGCCAAAATTCAAGATTTGAAAAGAGCAAGGAAGAAACATGCTTATTGAGGGCAACTGTGTGCCCAGTAGGGAATTAATTTAATCTTAATGCCTTATAAAGTGATTACCACCATTCTCTTTTTTAGACAGGGAAATGAAGACTCAAATGTCACACAAAGATAGGGACATAGCTGACAAATAGTAGCAGGATTTAAAACTTCATGCTCTTTCCAGTGTACCCTGTAACTCAGTCTGGTCTTTCTATTGACGGTTTTCCTTGGACACTAGGTTGAGATGACAAAGATGGTAGGTACAAAAGCTATGGGGCTGCTAAAGTTCTCTTGCCCCAAAAAAGTGTCTGATCAGTAAGCATCACAAAATTTTAAAAATGGAGAAAACATTGGCAATGCAATCCAGAATTCTTATTTTACAAATAAGAGAATTTAGACCAAAGAGGTTAAGAACTTCAAGAAGCCACACATGAAGTAGCGTTACAGCCAGACTAAATCTTATTATTAGAAGGGTGATTTGTGGTATCTAAGCTAGCGCTCTCTTTACCACACGCATCCTCTAACAGTTTGGAGGGGAGGCTAAAAAGTGTGCTCTGTAAATAGTGGTCAGAACTCCTTAGGATACAGATGTTCAGAGCTAAGTCCTCCAGGCCAACTGGAAATACTTAAAAAAAAAAAAAAAACTGCTTTTGTAAGAGTTCAGATATTAGATCTTTACTTTTTAAATATAGATCTCTAGGGGCACCTGGGTGGCTCAGTGGGTTAAGCGTCTGCCTTTGGCTCGGGTCATGATCCCAGGGTCCTGGGATGGAGCCCATGCGATTCTCCCTTTCCTCCCCGCTCCTCCTCTCTTGCTATCTCTGTCTCTCTCCCTCTCAAATAAGTAAAATCTTTTTTTTTTTTTTTTTTAGGATTTATTTATTCATTTGATAGAGCACAGGCAAGGGGAGTTGCAGACAGAGGGAGAGGGAGATGAGCCGAAGGCAGATGCTTAATTGACTGAGCCACCCACGTGCTCCCAAATAAAATAAAATCTTTAAAAATAAAAATGTGTGGATCTCTATAGACCTCCCTGAGAATGGTATACTAAAATCCATATATTGCTTTATTCTGATTCTGTTCATTTCTGAAAAGCAAAGTGATTTCCATGATTGGATTTTTTTAAGGAAGCAGTTAGGTTAAATATTATAAATATGAATTTTAACACTTGGTTTCAAAAAGTAATAAAGTTCTTCCTTGCCTGGTAAAGTTTTACCTTTTCAAACATAAGTACGCTTTACCACAATCGGTAAAGCCTTATCTTTACAGCTACAGGGAGGCACTGTCTTCCCACAACTTTCATATCCCCACTCTGTGTACCAGCTGCGGGACCTGGGTGAGAGACCACCTGTCTGGGCCTCACCTGCACCACTTGGGACTTCCTGAGGGGTTGTGAGAGGCACTGTGTTAGGAAAGAACATGGCACTTACCTGCACATGTGTGAGCTTGATCAGTAGGCGTTTAAAGACTCAAAGTGCCCAGACTTTTTGCCAGTAGGGTTATTTATTGATGTTGTTATTTTTTAGCAGTGGTATTTTCTGTCATGTTTAAGAGCTCTCAGAGTATTATATATATGATTAGAAATTTTTATATGTATTTCAAACAGATGTGAACTTTCATGCTTTAATGGCTCTTTTTCTGTGCTAAAATTTTATATTTTAGGTCCTATTTGAGCTTACCTTGTTTTAATAGTAGATTTACCAAAATAGTGACCTAGGATATTTTCCCCTTCATTTTTGGCTCACTCAGGGGTGAGCATATCTTCACTTCTTTGCTAAAGAATGTAATAAATACACCTTGTTGCCTTACCTTTTAAATAATAAGATTTTGTCACCACACACAGAAAGTCAACATGAGTTTACCCTAGGTAACTAATTAGAACTCCTTGTCTTGTTTGTTAATGAGTTTAATAATATTTTTTCCTGCTGTTAATAAAAATACCAGTGGAATTCGTTTCTAATGCTTTAAGAAAACTATAAACTTTAAAGGTTTTTTTTTTAATTTGGCGAATCAAAATAAAACTTATTTTTTTTCTTTAAAAGTCTTTTGGATATGCTGAAACTAGAAGGAAAAATGATGAATGGCCTCCGTAATCTTGGGATCAACAAAGAAGATATTAGCAAATTTTTAAAATTAAACTCACATGTTTTGGACCCTACCTATGCATTAGATATTAGGCATTCTTCTGTAATGGTAAGTGCTCATGTAATTCCTTGTTTTTAAAACCTTTAGATTTAAGACTTAATATAAAACCAAATATTGGCAGGCTTTCAAATCAATTTAAGCATTTTGAAAGAGGTTGCAGAACTCAGAAGAAAAGTGAAAATACGGACTCATCCCCCTCTCATTCTCATATCTTTTCTCCCCTTCTTCCTGTTCTCTGCATTTCCTCTCAAGAACTCACTCCTTCAGGATCCTTTCCAGCTTTAAAAAAAAAAAAAACCAAACACGAACAACCAAGTAACCCCATGAGCAACAGCAACAAAACATCAAATAGTTAAAATCTGAGGCATGTAAGAACACAGCCTACTACCGTGAGAACCTTGCCTGGCCGGCTTACAGGGGCCTCCAAGCGTCTGGTCTGTGCTACCACCTGCGGAAATTGGGAGTCTGCTCGCCTCACCCCGCTTGCAGCGAGGGTGCCGTGCCATCCTCAGTGTGGCCTGTGAGGCTGTCAGTGGCCCTCTCCCTCCTTTCGTTTCTTAGACTGTGAAGTACTCCTCTCACCACTTTCCCTTCTCTCTCTTGCCGGGGAAGCAGTGCTTCCCCTCTTTATCCAGTCGACTCCCACGCTTCCTTCAGGCTTTGCTCCAAGCAGTACTTCCTGAGAGAAGCTGACCTCAGTTACCCAGATTAGAAGATGTTTTCATTATAGGCATTGTATTGAGGAGCCCCAGGATCAGCTTCAGGCTCAGTGATATGCTAAAGGGACTCAGGAAGCCTCACAGTTGTTAGACTCTCCATTACAAGCTATTAGAGCAGCAGAGGGAGAGAGAGCATGAGGCAAAGGCCAGAGGAAACCAGGCGGGAGTTTCCAAGAAGCTGCTCCTCATGGAGTCATAGACAACATGCTTGATTTCATGTGTGACAATCCATGCCGGGCTAGCCTGACCCGGGAGTTCAGGGTTCGAAAAGGAGTCTGTCATGTGGGAATGTAATGCCTGTGTGACTGATCTCAGTCACTGAAGCTCCAGACCCTCCAAGGAAAAGCGGGTATTCATCCTCATGTTCACAGAAACTCCATACAAACCTCTACAGCATGCAGCAGGACCCTCAGCATGGGAGGAACGGTATCAGAACATTTCAAGAGTGAGTTCTCAGAAGCCAACCTAGAGAACCTTTGTCACAGAAACAGGCCCTTCCAGGGAATGTACAAGGTGCAAGCAAGCTGGCCCGCTGAGTTAACCCTTTCTACCCCCCCACATACACACACGTGTGTGTTTGTATATATACATATTTATTATGTTACAGAACTACCAGTCCTTCCATATACTTTGCACAGTGAATTATTATAATTTTATAAATTTGTCCTATGATTCTTTGATGTCTTTGTTTCTTACTAGACTATATAAACTTCTTGAAAGTAGGAATTTTATCCATTTTTTTCTCACCATTATGTCCTTGGTTTTAGTAGGTATTCAATAAACAAATATTCTTTGAACAAAATAAGTAAATATTTCAAACCAACATAAAACATAATTTGTAACAATGAAACTCTGAGAACATTCTAATTACAGCACAATCAATATAAATATGTCCATATCATCATGATTTAACAGTGTAAAAAAGTATAACTATTAGAAATGAGAAAATAAAAGTATTACCTGGCAGATTATATAACTAAAACTCCCCCAAAACAGCATTTTAATTAATAAGACCTTAGTAAAATGGGTTTGAAGTGACAGTAAGCAGGTCAAAAGCTGTATTTCCAAAAACCATCTGGAAAACATGGTGATTTATTCATAATAACATAAAAATTCAGATACCTTGATAATATCTTTATGTAATAATCTTAATAACCAATAATAAAAACTACAGCTTAACTGAGAAAATGCAGAAGGGTAGAAGGACACCTGGACAGACTATTAACTGGCGCAGACTTGGAAGCAGCTGTGGCTGTGGCATCCTTCCAGCGTTTATAGATTTTGATCTGAGTAATTTCCCTGGAAAGTACCATCAAGAAATAGTAGGAAATGGAGAAAAGTATTTATTCCCAAAGATATGATCATTGCTGCATATTCTTAAAACAAAATAGAAATGAGTTAAGTATATAACAGAGAAATATTGTAAATTTTATATCCATGTGCTCGGGTGTTTTATTCAGACTCAGAATCATGCTTATAATCATGCTTCAGCAACCAGGAACAATGGCTGTGCTCTCATGTTAAGTAAGAAATACAGACTTACATGATACTATCATGTATAAAGATGGACAGAAGATCCAGAGGAAATAAAATGTTATTAATGGGTGATGTGGTTTAATAGGTAGTTGTGGGGTTTTTTTTTCATGCTTTTCTGTAAATTCCAAATTTTTAGCAATGGGTATGTATGACTTAGGTGATCAGAAAAAAAAAATGGGAAAAAAAACCTCTCTGACCATCTTGCTAATTGTCTCATGTAAAAATTTAAGGGATTTTCTTGGAAATGTTCAGTTATTACAGTTACTTTTGTCCTACCCAACCAGCCTTCCCATCTACAAATTTGGTCCTCCCTCCAAGAATCACAGAAAGATAACAGCACCAAAGAAATGCTGTACATTCCCTGAGACTCAGGGCAAGTTACATAAGTTCTGAATTAGTTACCATTGTATTTTCTAGAGCACTAAGTGCGTTGTTATAAATGTTTATCTGTCCTTACTGTGTTTTCCTGCTCTTTAGACCATCTTCTCTCATTGGCTGGATTTTACTTTGACTTGGATACCTTTAAGCTCAGTTAACAAACGTGTTCTCTAAAAATGTTTTATCAGAAAAAGGAATGACCATGTTAGTAATCTTAATACTTTGGGACTTTTATTTTAAGCCCTTATGCTTTTAAACATTTGTAGAAGAGCACTGGGAGCATGGGCCCTGGTAAGGAAAGGAGGGCTGTAAGTTTCAAGACCACCCTGAAGAAGAAAGGCATCTATAAGGAAACTTTGCAGCTCCATTCGTAAAGTTACCTGGTCCCCCCAGGTTGGCAGAGGCCCGTCAGCACCAGGGAGGAGCAGCCCTGCTGCTGTCCCCATTGCCCACGCCCGGTCCACTTCACCACTGCTGGGCTGTGAGGGCTCAGACTCTGGCCCAGCTCTTGGGCGCCTGAGGAGGCGTTCTTCTCTATTCCCGCTAAGAGTGTCAGGAAGTAATTTTTTATTGAGGTAAAATATAAGATATGCTCTTTTAACCTTTTTAAGTGTATGACGTGGTGGCATTAAGTACATACACAGTGTCATAAAATCTTCACCATGATCCATTTTTCCAGAACCTTTTCATCATTCCAAACAGAAACTCTGTACCCATCAAGCAGTAACTCCCCACTCCCTTCTCTCAAGCTCCCTGGTAACCACGGTTCTACTTTCTGTCCCTATGAATTTGCCTTTTCTAAGTGCCTCATAAAAGTGGAGTTATGCACTATTTGTCCATTTCAGCCTGGTGTATTTCATTAGGCTTACTGCTGTCAAGGTTCATCCATGTTGTAGCATGTATCAGAATTTTATTCCTTGTTAAAACTAAATAATAGGGGCGCCTGGGTGGCTCAGTTGGTTAAGCGACTGCCTTCGGCTCAGGTCATGATCCTGGAGTCCCAGGATCGAGTCCCGCATCGGGCTCCCTGCTCGGCAGGGAGCCTGCTTCTCCCTCTGACCCTCTTCCCTCTCGTGCTCTCTATCTCTCATTCTCTCTCTCTCAAATAAATAAATAAAATCTTTAAAAAAAAAACAAAACTAAATAATAGCTTAATTTTTTAAATATCTTTTTTTGCATACTATTAAGGGAAGTTCTGTGTCTTAATTAAATGCTTTTACTTTTCCACTTCGAAAGTGCCTACTTTCAGTAGATAATTATTTGTGACACTTTATTCTGTAGATTCCTTTAAAAAAATTAACTGACACAGGGCACCTGGGTGGCTCAGTCGGTTGAGCATCCTATTCTTGATATCAGCTCAGGTCTTGATCTCGGGGTCATGAGTTCAAGTCCGGTGTTGGGCCCTACACTGGGCGTGGAGCCTACTTGAAAAAAATAAAATTAACTGCACAAAATGCAGAGCCCTGAGTTCTGAGCACTCTTTTCACCTTGGTCTGTTAGAGCAGCAAAATTAATTCACACTTAAGCTTGATTTTTGCTTCATAGCATTTGCTACCACCCAATATGATATGCATTTATTATGCATTTATTAGTTTATGTATAATCTTCCAGTGGACTGTAAGCTCCACAAAAACCAGGACTTTGTTAAATATCTTCAACATCCATCAGGTCCTATCACATAGGAAGCACTCAGAAAATCTGTTGGATATCTTAATGCTAAAACAGAGCTATTCAAGAATGAAAGCAATACTTTGCTTTTAATTCTATTTCTCCCCCTGGATCTGTCTCTCCACTTTTTGTCTTTACAGAGAAAGCTGAGTAACTGAATTACATTACTTCTGACCTCTGTATTTATACCCTTCCCAAAACAAACCTTGGCAGTTTATTTCTTAAAAGTTGCTTGCTTAACAGTTGAGTAAAAACTCAAGAGAGTCATTGGGTATTCTCCCATCCCTGGTTAACCATTCTCGGTTTCTCTGTCCCAGATATCAGAAGACACAATTTAAATTTTATGTAGTTTTATTTCCTGTTTTTAGCCTTGCCACGGTACCTCAGGTTTCACTAGTATCTCATTTAAGTCAGTAAAAACAGCCATCTGATTGTATGTTTGGCTCCTTTGGATTGTAATTCCTTTTCAGTCCACAGTGGAGGGGACTTTGGTCATATTCCACCTAAATTACCCCTGCCCCTAGTTGCAGTTTTCTGTTTTCTATCCTGTGATGTCTGTGCTGTAGTCATATTCCTGAGGTGCTTATGATCATTTTAATTTCCTTAAAGTTCCCAAGTCATCCTGGCCATTTGTCATTCTCTCAAAACAATTCTAATTCTTCATTTTTGTCACCAAGATGACAGTGATAAGATTCAAAACTAATAAACATCAATTAGCACAGGCAGAAGAAAGGAATTCTTTATCCAGATTAAGGATGTAACTTGCTACTGACAGTGAGCCCCATAATCTGTAACAGCAATTTCCCGTCCAAGCCCCATAATGATGTAAATCAGCTCATCACAGATACTGGGTTTATCCCTGGACTCACAATTTAGTTCCATTGATCTATATCTTCCCCTTATGCAAACACCACACTATTTGATTACCGTAGCTTTGGAGTAAGTTTTGAAATTTGGAATTGTGAGTCCTCCAACTTTGTTCTTTTTCAAGATTATCTTGGCAGTCCTAGGACCCTTGCCTTTCATTATGAATTACATCATCAGCTTTCCATTTCTGGAAAAAAGTTGGAATTTTTATTGAAATTTCATTGAATACATAGATAATTTAAGGAATATTGCTATTTTAATATATTAAGTCTTCTGATCCATGAATATGGGATGTCTTTCCATTTATTCAGATCTTCTTTATTATCTTTCAATGATGTAGCTTTTGTAGCTTTCAGTATACAAGTCTCATACTTGTTAAACCTATTTCTAAGTATTTTATCCTTCCTGATGCTATTGTAAATAGAATTGTTTTTCTTATGTTTATTTTAGGATTTTTCAGTGCCTCTGAATTTTTTTGTTGAAAACTAGGCATTTCGAATATTACAGTATGGCACTTCTGAAAGTCAGATTCTTACCTTCCCTGGGTTTATTGTTGCTGTTTGCTGTTTTGATTACTTGTTTAGTGACATCTCTGAACTAATTTTGTAAAGCCTGTATTCTTTCTTATGTGTGGCTACAGAAGTCTCTGTTAGTTCACCTAGTCATCTACTCAGTATGAGACAGAGATTTTACTTAAATGCCTGGACCCCAAAAGCCTCCCAGTCTTGCACAGGGGCTCTATGTGTGTGTGGCAGATGGAGAGGGAGAAGCACACGTCGGACCCTCAGCCAGGCAGCTTGCATTCCCCTTAGCCTTCACTTGTCGCTTGCACAGACTTCAGAGTAAACCAGAGGAGGGAACTTGGGGCTTCTCAGTCTTCCCTGGGCTTGTGCACGGCCTTTTAGAATCCCAAGAATATGTCCGAACTTCTCAAAGTTCTGTTTCCCAAAACCTCTCATTCCCCAACCTTTCCTCACTAGATTTTGGTTGCTTTGCTTTCGTCCCAACTGTTTTCTATTGCTGCAGGCAGGAGCGACTAAAACATTTGCCTGTAATTGTTTTCCACAAAACGGGGTAGCAGCTCTAACACTGTTATGAGTTAGGCAGGATAAAGACAAGCCCTTTTAGTGGGTTTTCTAGGGAGTCACCAGACAGTTCAAACAAAAATTAAAATTCTTTCAGAATGAGGTCCGTTCTGCTTTCTCCAGTATTGATACTGGAATTCAGGCTGTCATTTTCAAGGCTACTGATAAGCTTGGGAGCACGAGGTGGGTCTAGGACAATTTTCACACTACATACCTCATGGTTCTGACTGAGATTCAGCCATTTTTCTTAAATACTCTCAAGGTTGCTGCAAGCTTTTGGTTAGTTTTCATAGTTCTTAAAATGTTGAGTTCCCCCCAATATTCTAATTTCTTGTTGCTTTTGTGTCAGGGTGGAGTTTGAAATCCTTTACTCAGCCATTTTAGCTGATGTCACTCCCTAGAGAAAACCCAAAAGATGTAAATTTTAAGTCTTTTAAGTTCTTCACTTCTCTCAGAAAGTCATCCTCTAACACCATGACCCATCTTGTGTCCATTTGCTAAGCTATTGTAGCTCCTTGGACAGTGAGGAAATTGTCTTATAAGTTCTAATCTATTAATGACAATATCTTTTATTCAGTATCTTGGTAGGTAGCCCAGTAGATACAAAGGCCAGAGTTATGGCCAACAAAACTAATGGCCATAGATCATTGGAATATCAGTGCCAGTTGTGCATGCAGCTTTGTGAGGTCACTCTTCCAGTTATTGTTGCTGCTTCTGTAAATTTACTTGAGAGTAAAAGATGGGCAGTTCAGTCTCTGGGCCTATGCAAAGCGGTTTCAGTCTTCTCTCTGAAGCCACTGCCTCTGACGTGGTGAAACACTCCCCAGAACCTCGTGTCTGGACCACTGCAGAGGCCGCCTGGTTTCTTGGGCACCACTGGTCTCCTCTCTCCTCTCCTCCAGGACTTTGAGCGGCACTTGCTAGACTGCGTGCCTGTGTCGTGCATCTCTCTCACCCTTCATTTTGATTTGGCATTATTTCTTTTCTCTGTGCACTTTAGTTAATATACATTCTATTGATCTGTCATCCAGGTGACTAATCACCGTCTTCCTCCATGTCCAGTCTGCAGTTAAATCTTCTTTAGAAGTTCTTACAGTTCTTAATTACAGAGTTTTAAAATCTAGAATATCCCTTTGGCTCTTCTTATGATGGATTTTTAGTTCTCTTAACATTTTCCATCTATTTTTTTTTAAAGATTTTATTTTTTTGAGAGAGAGAATGAGAGACAGCACGAGAGGGAAGGGGGTCAGAGGGAGAAGCAGACTCCCCGCTGAGCAGGGAGCCCGATGCGGGACTCGATCCCAGGACTCCAGGATCATGATCTGGGCCAAAGGCAGTCGCTTAACCAACTGAGCCACCCAGGCGCCCTATTTTTTCTTTAAAAAATATATATATATATTAATTGTAGTTATTTTAAAGTCCTTGTCTAAGTCCCTCTGTATTGTCCGGTTTTTCTCTTTCATTTTAGTATTTGGTCCTTTTTTTTTTTTTTTTTTTCTTGGCAGTTTTTTTTTATAGCCTGAAATTGCCTATGTAAAGTTACAGAAGCAAATGCTTGTCAGGTTTGCTGCGGCAGCCTGAGTACCAGACCTCAGTGGCTCTGTCGAGGCATGTTTCCAGGCTTCGTGGGAGCTCTTCCACTTTGTATCTTACTCCTGGGGGCTAGCCCTGTCAGTTTCTCAAATTAAAATATAATGTTTGCCAAAGTCTTAACACTTCAGACTTCAACTTCTGTCTCCTTACTGTGTAGTGGTTTTGTTTTGTGGGTTTTTTTTTTTTTTCTGGTTTTTTGGTGGTGTTGGGGCCAGGGTGTTGCCATGGGTATGTGCAGGTTCCTAGTCAGCAAATGAGAGGAATTTGTAGAGAGATAGGACTGTTGGTTTCTTTCCTGCACTTTCCCCCTCTCCTGGATTTCCCCGCCCCTTCAACTCCTACCATTTAGGCAACCCTAATTTTGACTCCTGTCTTTCCAGCCCAATATGACTGTCACTTGCTGTTTGAATGAGTTATTCCAAGCTGTAATTTGGAAAATATCCCTAGGGACGGAATTGAGGTGAACATGGAGCTTGTCTGCTGCTGTCCTTCCTGCCTTCAAGGATTGTAACTCCTTCACTCTTGATAATTGGTTGACCCTACCTCCATGCGTCTAAACAGTAGATTATATGTTTTCCCCAGTTCTTAGCATTCTTTCAGGCAGGTGGCTTAGTCTAGTATAAACCGTTAGCTCTTGATTAGAATCAGACATCCAAAGTGTCATGTTTTATTTTCCTTATGTCTAAGGGTTAAAATTTGAGAAGGGAGGTGGAGGACCTGACTGCCTCCTATACTGCTGATAATCAAGATAAACACTTAATCTCTGTCAAGTGGTTTATGGAGAGTAATTTCTATACAATTTTATTTTTTAATATGAAAAACATGAATAGAAGAAGTCAGTTCTGGGAGGAGGGTCAGGCTTAATCTAAAAGACCATGGGAATATAAAATTGTTGCACATAATATATTCCTTAATTTAAAGAATATTCAACTGGCTTCTTATATTTAATCAGAAATATAGAAATCTTTGTGTATTTTTACTTTGAAAGAGTGAAAACTGGCTTTGAAAATGACTTAAGTGGGGCGCCTGGGTGGCTCAGTCGGTTGAGCGTCTGCCTTCGGCTCAGGTCCTGATCCCGGGGTCCTGGGATCGAGCCCCGCATCGGGCTCCCTGCTCAGCGGGAAGCCTGCTTCTCCCTCTCCCTCTGCCTGTAACTCTGCCTGCTTGTGCTCTCTATCTCTCTGTCAAATAAATAAATAAAATCTTTAAAAAAAAAAAAAAGAAAATGACTTAAGTATTAGCTTAAAGCATTCACAGATTTTTGGATTCTTCTCTGTAGTGGATTAATGACCTAGAAAATGATGAGTTGTATGTCACATGGCCTGCAAGTTGCCAGGAGCTTCTGAAGCCCGTGTTCCCTGGAACTATACCTTCTATAAGGCGTAATTTTCATAATTTGGTGAGTTTTATATGACATTTTGTATACATCTTTTATAAAGGTATCAGCATTCTTTTTGGATTAGCCTGTTCTTGGTGAATAGACGTCTGTGTAATACAGAGGGAAATACTTGCCTGATGCAGCAAGCTTGAGGTGGCATTGGCCAACGAGACCTCCAAAGCCAGCGATGCCACAAAGCGGCCTCTTCTTATTTAGATGTGCTTTTATAGTTCCGATGTGAAATTGATGAGTTACGTTCACATTTTCTGAAAGGAATTTGATTGAACTTTTTTTCCTTCTGTGTTCTAAAGAACTAATTAAAGATTAAAGTTTAGTACATTTCAGGGAAAAATACGTGGATATCACTTTATCATCTATGCGTATGAGTTCACTATTATAATATTAAATAACCTGATACAACTGTGAAATGTGCAGAAAACACTTAGCAGGGGCTTTATTTTTTCTCCACAAAGAAAGTGAATATGTTATTTCCTACAGCAGTATAGAGTAAGCAGTTATATTAATGCTATTTTTTTCAAAAAATTCAATTATCTTTTTAAAATATATATATATATAGACAATCCAATGCACATTTAGAATAAGGTATTTCACTTGTTATTAAAAGTTTACTTTGTGCTATGCTTCCAAAAAGATGCGTGATCTGATATTAAATTCCATGTATTATTCAGATGTGCAGCTTTTAGAAATCCTTCATTACCTATGAAATTCCTTCTTATATAGAATTCTTTAGAATTGCCGGAAATTTAGCTTTGCGCAGTGGCAGTATCATAGCCAATGAGGTTTATCCGAGGCGCGATTATTGCTAATAGAATTGCCGGAAATTTCTTTTAAAAAAGATTGCACCTTGAATTTCATACTTTTAGTGACAGAAACTAAACTTGAATTTCATGAAAATTCCAGAATGTTAAAATAGTGATTATATACTATCTACTTTCTTTTAGGTTCTGTTTATTGATCCTGCTCAAGAATATACCTTGGATTTTATAAAACTTGCTGAACTTTTCTATTATCATAAAATTCCTCTTAGGTAATTGTCAATTTATAACATTAAACGGTCAGCTAAAGGAAATCCCATGATGTTCATGTTGTACCATAGAGTATTGCACAGAGTATTCATGTGGAATTCAAAGCAGTGGTGGGTGGTCTTTAGCGCCTGACACAACATGGTTGTGCTGTGAAACATTTACCTTTATGATAGACTCTGTTAGTCAAAGCTGCTTAGTAGTCTCGTTAACCCTGTTCATTTCCTGAGAGAGTGATCTGATCACTTTGGGTGCTTAAAGATGGATCCATTTCCCTGAGGTGGTGTTAAGAATGTACTTTCCCTTTATTTTTCTGGAAAAACATGGTCATTTGATATCACCACCAGAGAGAGTTTGACAGTTTGGAGGAATCCATTAGGTAGACGGATGTTGGTGACTAGACATTACGAATCAAACCTTTTCAAATCTAATACTCCCTCTTCCCCCCAGTTAACACATTCTGTCCATCTAGATGTTATAGTCTAGTAATGTTGAAAAATCGTGTTGGCTGTGATTCAAGGGGTAGTTGTGACATTCCTTATTCACCTTCTTTTCCCAGAATTGGTTTTGTGTTCATTGTTAACACAGATGATGAAGTTGATGGAGCAGATGACGTTGGCGTTGCTCTCTGGCGAGCTTTCAACTATATTGCAGAAGAACGTGATGTATCACAGGCGTTTATTTCCGTAGTACAAGTGAGTGCACTAGGTATAATTTCTTTAGACTGTACAGTGGGTTTTTCTGCATTATTGTAATTATTATCATTTATTATTTTTATCTTTCAAAGTTTATAAAAAACAATCATGGGGATTAATACAGACGATGAATGTGATTCTTGCAACTCCCAACTGAAATACATATTTTCCCCATTTTATAAATTAGGCAACTGACACTCTGCCAAAATAGATAGATGAATTTGCTTGAGTTCCTCCAGCTGCTAATGGAATTTAAATTGTATATTTAAGTTTAGAGGAAAACATACTCAGAGAAAATGATGAGTCAGGGAAGGATTCCTGAACCAGGTCTTGAAAAAATCATGAATAAAAAAGATTACTGCAAACTTAAATATTCTAAATGACAAGGTATGCAGACCCTTCCTAGAGAATTTCAGAGGAGAAGGAGATCACTTCATGACAGCAAATTAGGTAGAAATAGCAGGATGGGTACTGAATTTGACAAAGAGATTGTATAAAAAAAAAAGTTAGAAATTGGCAAGAACTTAACAATAAGAAATGGGAAGATTATTTCATAATTGAAGTTTTGAAACTATTATGGCCCATTTTGGAAACAGATGTATTAAAGAACTGTATTGTTATTAAGAAAGTCAGACCATAGCTTAAAAACTAGCTTTTGTTCATTTTAAAATTCATTGGTCTTTTCGCTTTCACCCACTATTATAACAAGGAATGGTTCTTCAAAGTGAGCGTGTGAAATTACCAAAGCCCTGTATACTCCCTGCCCTGCTTCCATAGCTCCTGGGAAAACCACTGAATACCTCATGAACTCAGTGTCCTGCCGCGCAGAAACTACCAGAGCCTCAGTGACTTGGGGATACACTTTGTTCTGTAAAATAGTGCTGTGGATTACGTGTCACTTTTGTATCTCAGGCTATTACTTTTATTAACTGATTGGTGTAAGAATTTATAAGGGGCTTAGACTGACATAGCTTTTATTGAAGTCTGGCCACCTTATTGTGAAAGGATCAGTATGATAGTCAAAACTAAGAAACTTGAAGACCTTTTGAAATTCTCCTTATCTAAGTTATCTTAATTCTCTCTATTGACTCTCTATTCTGGAAGCGCTTTGTATCAGACATAAATTTGCATGTGAATTCATACTTCGCAATCACTGGCCTTTTGAATCATCTACTGTGATGTTTAGCGTAATACTGTAATATCTTGGAAGACCAAATTATACTTGAAACCATAGGTTTCCATACAGCGCAGCATGAAAGTATTAAATATGTGCTATAGCCTACAAGTTGTACTAAGCAATTAGAGGAAAGAGAGGGAAAAATGTGTGAGGAAGGAATATTTATAGCATACTAGAATCCACCAGGGTCTGAAGTGTGCATATGTTGGTGGTTATTTAGACTATGTATGCTTCAACCCTAAAATTTTTGTAGCCCATAGAAAACCAAAACATGATTGAGCTAACATCCTATTGGGAGTGTATTGTATTGTATCCTTCAGATGACTTAGCTTTACTAATTTAGAATAATTTGAGCAAAATCTAGTCTTTTAGTAAAATATGTAAATTATAAAATCTCTTTAATATTTTTTCATTTCAATGAACAAATTATTGTATCTAAGTTAGGTAATTTGAAAATATGGTATCAGGAGAAAGAGGAATGTAGTAGAAGATCAAAATTTATAAGTATATGAAAATTTTTGACATGTGATAGAGAATTATAGAGGAGGTACAGTATTTATATGGTAAAATAATCAGACTATGTATCTCAGCTCTCCAGAGTGGCTATGCAAACTTACTAATTTAATTTTCTCTTCCTACCTTGCAAGATTAAGATTTAAAAAAAATGTTGGGCGCCTGGGTAGCTCAGTCATTAAGCATCTGCCTTCAGCTCAGGTCATGATCCCAGGGTCCTGGGATCGAGCCCCACTTCAGGCTCCCTGTTCAGCGGGGGGGCCTGCTTCTCCCTCTCCCACTCCCCCTGCTTGTGTTCCCTCTCTCACTGTCTCTCTCTCTCTCTCTCTGTCAAATAAATAAAATCTTAAAAAAAAAAGATTTAAAAAAATGTATGTTATGTACTTGATGAATATTTGTTGAATGCATGTTTGAGAATGCAGAAGTACTTTAAGCCTTCAACATTTGTCTATGATGGGGTAATTGACAACAGATTAACCATCTCACAGTAAGCAAGTATAAAACTGGACAAAATACATGAAAGAAGTTGGTTTTCAAAAGTTGAACAAGAGCTAACATGAACTATGATCCTTGCAAAAAGATCGAAATAAAAATATTCACAGGTAGAGATGGAGAGAATTCTTGCTGCGTCAAAAGAAATACTAAAGGAAATCCTTCAGGCTGAGAGGAAGTGACACCAGATGGTAACTCACACTCACAGAAAGAAATGAAATGGTAGCTGTAAATAAAATGTAAATATATGGATACATACAAAAGGCTATAAGAATATATCCTATTGCATTTAAATTGCACAAGTTTAAATAAAACAAATTTTAACATAGATATAATACCTATGACAGTAATTGTACAAAGGAACAGAGGATTAAATAGATCTATTTTGGAACTTAAAATTCAATATTTTGTCAACATAAAGTTAGGCTTAGGAGGGAGTAGATTGTAGTAAATTGGCACAACTGGATATCCACAAGCAAAATGATGAAACTGGATCCCTATCTTATACCATACACAAAGGTCAACTCAAAATGGATTAAAAAGTTGAAGACCTGAAACTGTTTCCTGAAAGAAAACACGGGGTAAGCTCCTTGACATTGATCTTAGCGATGATTTTTTTGGATTTGATGACAAAATCAAAGGCAACAAAAGCAAAAATAAACGGGATTTATATCAAAATAAAATGTGTCTGCACAGCAAAGGAAACCATCAATGCAATGAAATGGCAACTGTGGAACAGGAGAACATATTTGCAAACTACCTATTCAGTAAGGAGTTAATGTCCAAAATACATAAGGAATACATATAACTCAATAGCAAAAAAAAAAAAGTAACCCAGTTAAAAAATGGGCAATAGATCTGAATGGACATTTTTCCAGAGAAGACCTACAGATGACCAGCAGGTATATGAAAAGGTGCTCAACTTGATTAATCATCAGGGAAATGCAAATCAAAACCGACAGTGAGCTGTCACCTCACACCTATAGGGGGGTTTGTTACCAGACAATCAAGATGACAAATGCTGGCATGATGTAGAGAAAAGGGAACCCTCTGAGAATGTAACTGGTATAGCCATTATGGAAAACAATCTGGAGCTTCCTCAAGAAATTTAAAATAGGATGACAGTATGAACCAGCAACCCCACTTCAGCTGTTTCCAAAGGAAATGAAATAAATGAAATCAGTATCTCAAAGAGTTATCTGTACTCCCATGTTTATTGCAGCAGTATTCACAATCACCAAGGTATGGAAATGACTTTGTATCCATCGGTGGATGGACAAAGAAAATGTGTGGTGTGTATGTGTACATACCTCAGAATATCATTCAGCCTTTAAAAAGAAGGAAATCCTGCCATTTGTGACAACATGGATGAACCTGGAAAGCATAAGGCGAAGTGAAATATATCAGACAAAGAAGGATGAATACTGTATAATATCACGTGTATGTGGACTCTAAAAAGGCTGAACTCTTAGAAACAGTAGAAAAGTGATTGGTCAGGGGGGTGGGTGAAATGGGGAAATGTTGGTCAAAGGTACAAACTTCCGATTATGAGAGGAATAAGTTGGGTCACCTGGGTGCCTCAGTCGTTAAGCGTCTGCCTTTGGCTCAGATCATGGTCCCAGGGTCCTGGGATGGAGCCCCGCATCGAACTCCCTGCTCAGCGGGAAGCCTGCTTCTCCCTCTCCCACTCCCCCTGCTTGTGTTCCCTCTCTCGCTGTGTCTCTCTCTCTTGTCAAATAAATAAAATCTTAAAAAAAAAAAAAAAAGGAGTAAGCTCTGGAGATCTTATGTACAGCATGGGGACTGGTTGATAATGCTGTACTGTATAATTGAAATTTGCTAAGAGTAGAATTTTAATGTTCTCACCAAAAAAGGAAGAAAAATATGTGTGAGGTGCTGGATATATTAGTTAATTCAATGGTGGGAGTCCCCTCACACGATGTGCATTTATCAAGCCATCGTGTTCTACACTTTAAATGTATTGCTGTGTTATTTGTCAGTTATGCCTTAATGAAGCTAAAAAAGAGAAAAATAAAATTTATATGAAGAAGTAAAGACCCCAGATTGCTATTTTTGCTTACCAAGGTATGTAACAGTTTTAAAATTTGTAAAATGTATAAGAAGATTGAATCATTATATATCTAAGTGGCTTATGCTAGACATTCTAGCTGCCTGAGATAGCTTAAGAATATCTACTATTTGAAAATGACTAATTTGTAAGATGACTAATATCAGTAACTTTTCATATATAATTTTTGCCTTATTCAAGATCTCATTTTTTCTAATCCTTATTTATGTTTTACAGAAGGCTAAAATTTTTGCTTTTTGTTTTTTTAGTTACTAAGATCATAGCATGCTCGGCTTGATTATGAGGAGGAAACTTGCCTATAAATTGAGAAGCTTGTAAAATTAAACTGTGGGACCTAATTATAGACCTGAGCCTTTTCTTCAAGGAATAGGTCACTAGGTTTACAGTGAGAAAAGGAAAAGGTTATCATGAGGAATAGTGTGGGGCTTCCGTCAGGCCTCATATGAGGACTGTCTCTGGCAATAATGGGGGACTCAACATTCTTTTTTTTTTAAAAAAACTTAATTGACATTTGAGAGAGAGAGAGAGAGAGTGTGTGTGTGTGTGTGTGTGCGCGCGCACAAGCAGAGGGAGAGGAAGAAGCAGCCTCCCTGCTGAGCAGGGAGTCCCTCCTGGGGCTCAATCCCAGGACCTTGGGATCATGACCTGAGCCAGAGGCAGATGTTTAACAAACTGAGCTACCCAGGCATCTTCAAAATAACATTCTTAACTGATGCAGGTTTCCCCCGCTTCTGAGTAGAGCATTCCTGTGAAACTTCTGTAACAAACCCAAATGGTGTAAAAAAGCAGTAATCTTCAGTTGATATGGAAAAAATTTTGAGCATTTTCCAGAACCAAAAAATAACCTCTTTTAGGCTTTTCTGACATCTTAGGACACATCTTGCTAATGATATGCACAGAATAAATTGAAAGAAAGCACAGATGTTCACAGACACGGTTCAAGCTCTGGATCCCGAGTTGTAGTTCCTGGGGAAGGAGCCTGGCGGGGCCAATCACACTGCAAAACAAACACTAAATGCTATTTTCACTTTCTACCGTTTTTCATAAAAATGAAAATCCTCTTTGGATTTCTTTTGGTTAGTGAAAACAGATACTGATGTCACTCTCTTAAAAGAAAAGTAGCCTAACATGATCTTTTGAGAAGTGAGAGATACCTGTATATCAAAATGGTACTTGATGGTGTTTGTAAGTACAAGTTTCTTCTGCTTGGGAAGTTTTCCCCCAGAATGCCTTAATGCTAACTCAGTGTTCATATTTATGTCTTAGCTGAGGCATCTGCTCAGAGATGCCTTCTCTCCTGATGCAGAGCTGTCCCTTACCCCATGCCTAGCAGAGATCCTGGGGCATAGTAGAGGATCTATAATGAGGGAGAAATGAAGCAAGAAAATAAAGGAGCTACAGTTTATATCATGCCACTGTGCTTACAACATCTGAGTGGGGGGCGGGGAGAACGGAGGTACAGAGGAAACCTAGTTAAGGTCTTTACTGGAGAGCAATCAGGAATGAAAATAAAGCCTTTCTGAAATAAGCCATTTAAAATATTTTATATAGGGGTGCCTGGGTGGCTCAGTCAGTTGGGTGTCTGCCTTTGGTTCAGGTCATGATCCCGGGGTCCTGGGATTGGGCTCCATGTCTTTCCCGCTCCCTGCTCAACGAGGAGCCTGCTTCTCCCTCTGCCTGCCGCACCTCCCGCTTGTGCTCTCTGTCACTATCTCTGTCTCTCTCTCTGTCTCTCTCTCTCTCAAATAAGTAAATAAAATCTTTTAAAAATATATTTTATATATACCTTTTTAAATGAAGGGAGCTGGGACACCTTGGTGGCTCAGATGGTTAAGCATCTGCCTTCAGCTCAGGTCATGATCCCAGGGTCCTGGGATCGAGCCCCACATTGGAGACTCTGCTCAGCAGGTAGCCTGCTTCTCCCTCTCCCCCTGCTTGTGCTTTCTCTCTCTCAAGTGAATAAATAAAATCTTAAAGAAAAATAAAGGGAGCCATTATTTTGCCAGGAATCACAGTGTCTAGTTTGATCAAAATGGAACATAACATAAATTTGTTCTGGTATTTTGAAAGCTACAGAATATTCACAAAACCATTTTTATTGGGAGATGATCTATTGTGTGGTTAAAATGACTTATCTGTGTGGGTGGGGGACATGTTTATATATGTACATATGTGGTATACTTAGAACTTACAAAGTATAAAGTATATTTTTATTTTATATAAATCTGCACACTCAGGGAAAGAAAGAAAACTATTGCCATAAGATGAAAATTAATTATAAGATCTTTATTTCTACAGATGTACCAAAAAGTGAAGAATGACAATATGCTCACTGTAGACAATGTGAAGAGTGTTCTCCTAAATCTATTTCCAGATGCTAATATTTGGGATATTTTGGGAATTCATTCTAAATATGATAATGACAGAAAGGTAAGTTGAAATGCAGATTTTCAAAAATATGATCCAAGAAACTTTCACTATAATCTCATGAATAAATGATCTCAATATAGTTAACTCATGATTTGGGTTTTAGACCCTCAGAAAGAAGGGAAATTTAACACCTCTGAATGATGCAAGTTGTATACGAGTACTCAAATTGCCATTATTAACCTTTCGAAAAGTAGGAGACGAGAATTGTCAGGATTTACAGGATAGGAAACTTGAATGTAGACTCTTTTTTTAATTTGAGACAGAGAGAGAGCACAAGTGGGGAGGAGGGTCAGAGGGAGAGGGAGAAGCAGGCTCTACGCTGAGCAGGGAGCCCAATGTGGGGCTCGATCCCAGGACCCCAAGATCATGACCTGAGCCAAAGGCAGACGCTTAACCTACGGAGCCACCCAGGTGCCCTGAATGTAGAATTTTAAAGAATGTAATTTGTACTTTCTTAAGAAGAAATGGAAAGCTGGCTTTTTAGATAAATGCTAGGACAAGAACCAAACTTGGGAAGATGGAGCATCACTGGGGCTGAATTTCTCATGCCCATACAGATTTCAAGTGTTTTAGATGGGTTCTTGCATTTTATAAGAGCTTTTAGACCGCAGATCTGGTCCTGTCTCCATGCTAACCATTGAAGGTCAGGATCATTGGCTTTGTAATGTCCCACCTGACTCAGCCCCTGTTTAACTCCTTAGTCTCACCTCTCATGACTCTTTTCCTTGTTCTTTTGTTCTCGCGCAGGGAGACTAGTTCAGGTTCCCGAGTGGGTTCCTACTTCTCACCAGAGGGCCTTCATGTGCTTTTTCCCACCATTGGTTCGTGCACTCTGCCTCCCTTCTCTTCTAGCCTGTGTGTGCTTCTCTGTAGCTCCTGGCTTTAATATTACTTTGGGGGAAAAGTAACACTTTGGGAAGAACTTCTGGGAAGCCTTTTCTAACCCTCCACCTGAGATTAAGTTGCTCGTGCTAACATCACATGCTAATACTGCACACTCCTGCATAATGCTGGTTACAGTGGGCTGTTCATTACCTACCTTCTCCCTGGACTGCATCCTCCCTGGGAGCAGGGATCATGTCTCCTGCTGGGTCTTGCAGGCCCAGGGCCCAGCGACTGGAACATAGTGTGTCGTCAGTAAACATCTCCTGAGTGACATGACTGAGGAGGCAGGGCCACCTGAGAACGAAGGTTATGTTGTAGGATGGAACTTCACCAGAGCAGTGAGGTTTTAGAAATTGCTGCTCTGGGGGCTAGGAGAGGCGGTATGGTGAAGCCATATGTAAAAATGGCTGTGATGCCAAATTACTGCTGGAGTTGCCTACCATAAATTTACAGGAGCATCAATCTCTTTCTTTTTAAAGAAAGTCCAAAATATCAGGCATATGAATGAAGGAAGATAGCTGGATAAAGTGCTGTGAGGCTGAAATGTTAGGAGCTGGTTGTGGCATTGGCATAAGAAGCGCAAAGCCTGTGAGGAGACCTCTGGGGCATGTGTAGGCTGCCTAGAAATGGAAGCGAAGCCGGGAAGCCAGAGGTCTGGGGGTCCCAGTGCAATTGAAAAGCCAGTGTGGTAGGAATTAGGGATTATTTTTAGTTCTGTAAGAATGTTTTCCAAATGATAATTTCTAACCTGAGAATGAGTTTCATTGATATTTTTCATTACTATATTTTCATATGATGAAAAACAAAACTAAAAAGCAACCAAGATGAACTTTCTTTTGGGGCCAAAGTTGCATGGAGGCATCTCTTATAATAAAATAATCACAAGCTAAGGAAATTTAGAAAGAAAATTATTTTTTATGCGTACTCTTCAGGTACTCTTATGGGGAGAAGGAACACAAATTTCCTGTAGTGACTATATAAACTCATGGAATAGAAAAACAGTTTTTAAATATTAAGGATCCTATTTGCACAGGTTGAAAGCAAAAGGTTGCACCATTTGGGTTTTAATATCAGCTGATGGTGAGTGATAATGATAGGAGTCCTGGAAGTAATTCCATACTTCGACCTTACATGCTGTGCTTTTCTTTTTCTTTCTTCTTTTTTAATAGAAGTGGGCTCTTCTCTGCTTGCTACTCACTGGTAGAGCACAATTTCTATTCAGACTTTACCTTCCTTAGGGACTGACACTTGTGCAAGAATCGTATCTATTAAGCATGACCGATAGATGCATAATGGTGATACTAAGAACCACTTCTTATGGGAGAGTAAAAATTTTTTTCTGATTGATTTGCCCTTTTTTAAAATGAGTCTGATACTACTTACTGATTTTTTACTAAGTTGTGTATGCTTTGTTTCTTAAGAACCCTTCTCTGGTTCAAATCAGTTATGGTATTTAAAGCCTTTTATAACACCTGTGTACCTGAGGCTGTTAAGTGCATTAAAATAAAATACATTCCTAAGAACAGCTGGCAAGAAATATTGAAGCTGTTTATTTCAGTGTAATATATTAAAAAGTTTAAAATATTATTCATAATCTAACTTGTATGTGGAAAGAAATGGATTCATTTACTCATGTCTGTTGTAGGTAAATATAACAGTAATGTCTGCTGTGATACAAGTGAATTTGAGATATTACAGAGCCAAAACATGATACTTATTATCAGATGCCATAAAAATGTCATCTGAATAACACCATGTTACCATCAAATATTGGAATTCACAACCCAATAGTATTGTTTCCCATTAATTGCCTTTCTTGCCTTTCATACCATACGTGGATATAAATGTCGTCTCCAGCTGGACTATACTTCAAGAAAAGGGGTCTTACTCTTTTGTATTCCTCCAGTTTTGTATTTGCAAGTCTTAAGTTTTAGATATATTTGCTGAGTTCCTGTTATAGTGACTGGGGCTTGAGCTCTCTTCTACCTCCCTACCTTCACTTGGTCTCTCCAAGTCCAGGGGCATTACTTAAAATATTTAAAAAATGTTGTGGCTTCAAGAGCAGCCAGTCGGAGAGTCAACCGGAAGCAGATCCCAGAGCTGGAGTGGAGTCTTTAGGCCCTTGTGCTGACGGTCACCCTGTAGTGGCTGAATCGTGTTGACCTTGAGGGTCTGGGAAAGAGGTCAAGGTGCTTCTCATGGGCGATCACCATCCCAGGACAGCAGCTATTTACCAACTGGTACAGATATATTTCAATACCTCAAGAAGTGGTAAAGCCTGTCCAGTGCAAACCAGCTGATCATCAGGTCTGTTTTTAACACATTTTGGTTAAGCGAATATTTAGTGTGTGTGACTTTTTAAATATTCCTTGCTTAGTAAATCAAATACTGTAGCAACTTGTTTTTTTTTTTTTAACTTTAAGAATTACTTCATTTTTTACTACCCATTTTCCATAGTATTCTTCTTTATTGCAAATGTATCCAGATAGTAGGTAGGACAGATAACCTATCCAGAAATTTTCTTACAAATAAACACAGCAATTAACAAACAAGCACCTTCTTCATTCACACCAGCCCCTAGAATGCCCTTCCGTAGCCATGCCCACTCTTTCTCTAAAGTGAACTGGTCATGTTTTGGACGAATGAATACAGCTTCCTCCCTTTCTGGGTCTGCCTTTGCCACTTCATTTTACAGGTCTCTGCTTTATCTCTGGTTTTGTGAGTACTATGCCTTTCCCATTTATTTATGATTTATTTCTGATTTTACTCCTCTCCCAGGTAAACATGCATGATAGAAAAAATACTTTAACTCTTTTATGGTTAAAAATCTTATGCTACATTTCCATCTTATTGGTAGTTGGACTGGATGATCCTTTTTCTTCCAAGTTTTGGAGGCTGTCTTTACTATCTCCTGTCTTCTAGTAGGCTATGGAGACCAGTGTTATCATTCTGATTTTAATTCCTTTGTCTTTCTGCTTTATTTAATTATGTATTTATCCAGTTTGAAAGCTTTTAGAATCTTTTCCTCCCTGGTGTTTGGAAATTTCATGACGGTATGTCTTTGTATTGATCCTCTTTCAATCAGTGTATTGGGTATTTGGTGAGCTCCTTCTACTGGAGATTTATGTCCATCAATTCTGGGAATTTCTTTATTTCTCTAATGTTTTCCTTCATTTTTTTCTGTCCTTTCTGAATCTTTTCAGTTGAGTCTCTGTTTGCTTTTTCTTCTTTTTGTATTCCTTTGTCCTTTTCATTCAATTTTTAAAAATTCTCTGGAGATCTTCTATTCCTCTTTTATAGCATTCAGTGTTTCTTTCATGGACACTATATATATATTTTTTTATCTAAGAGTGTTAATTTTGTGATGTGTTCTTCTCCCTGCATTACCTCTGCCCTCTACATCTTCCCTTTTTTTCTTCATTTTGATTTCTCTCTTTTGTGTTTGAAGCATTTGTCAAATGTCTTATGATATCCAGTTATCTTTCCACATGTCAGTATGAAACCCTAAAAAGCTGATGACAAATACATGGTTCTTATGAGTTGGTGAGCCTCACTCGGGGAGCTGAGCTGACTTTCTCGATTAAAGCAGATTCTTCAAATAAGACTTATTTATTTTGCTCTTAGAAGGAGTACATGTGGCAGACGAGAGGGTGGAGAGGGTGCACGTGTTGAAGGTGAGGGCGCAGGATATGTGCGGGAACAGATGTGGTCACCGCCTGGGTGTGAAGGATGGGCACTCTCCTTTAATCTCCCGCCTGTCTCCATCCCCTTTCTCCGCCTGCTGTCACCCAGGCTAGCCTTTGTGATTCAGTTTCTGCAGAGAGTAAGAAAAGCAGGACACTGTGGCTTTGCAGCGTTGAGAGAAACTACCCTGTGTGCAGACTCTCGGCCATTTGGGCACTCTGCTCTCATCCTCCCTCTGGGGCACCGAATGCCTCCAGGGGTGCTGAAGAATGTTCACGTTCTCTTCTGTCTAAACAGATGTGACTTCCCTTTTTACTTTGCTTACCTGCTTTTTATCTTTTCTCCTGTTTTTTCTTGACCCTTGTGGGCTCATATTTTCTATTATTATATTCTCACTTCAGTGAAATGTGTGAGGAGAGGAGAGATGAGCACATGTGTGGATAAATCTACCATATTTAATCAGAAACCCACTTTTAAAGAGTTAAGTAGTGAAATGAGTATTTTTGTGGTGTTACTATTTTAAGGTATCTGCAGTCATTGTCTACTAAAGTTACAAATTTTAAGGATCTTTGTAAAGATTAAGGATACTGAACACTCCTCAGAAATATTAAGTTCCGTTTTTTTTTAGTGTGTGAGTACACGCTTCCCCTTACAAAAATTCAACCCAGTAAGTTTTAAAGATCTAACTGGCTTTTTAAAATGATTCATGACTAGGACGGCATCCCGTCTAGCAAATAGAGGGATTCACTGAGGAGTTAAACCAAGTGGAAGGTTTTATCAGAGGGTGGGGCAGGAATGTTATTAGCAAAAGACAAACCCTAAGAGACTCTTAATCTCAGGAAACAAACTGAGTGTTTCTAGAGTGGTGGGGGGTGGGAGGGATGGGGTGGCTGGGTGGTGGACACTGGGGAGGGTAAGTGCTATGGTGAGCGCTGTGAATTGTGTAAGACTGATGAATCACAGACCTATACCCCTGAAACAATACATTATATGTTAATAAAATAAATTTAAAAAAAAGGGATTGTTTTGGTCAAGGTGGCTTTCCCTTAGGGGAAAAGCAAGGGTCTTACCAGGCAGACTACCTCATCTTTCTTTGGGGGATGGAGAGGGCCCATGTGGTGGACTCATTGGTACTGATCTGATGGAAAAACTCCTGACTGATGGGTTAAGACTACATTTCTGAGGGAGACTGAAGCTGCAGTTAGATTAGGTATTAAGCCCCTGTTTAGGAACTCAGTCTAACAGGGCTAAAATTACAAAATTCAGTGTCATTGGCTTATTTGTGGTATTTAAATTGTAATTAAATTGTTGTACAATTAAATTGTAATTGTTGTAATTAAAGCTTTTGGAATGGACAGGTTGCCTAATTAGAAATCACAGAGTAAATCAGAAGAGGGCCTGTATTTCTAGCAGAGACCTCTTTCTTGGGTCTATACCCGTGTATGCAGCTAGCTACCTGGGGCTTGCCCGTAAGCATCTTAAAAGAATCCGAAACCAAGCCCATCATCTTCCTTGGGACCCCAAACGTTTTTTTCTTCTTTATGCCCTATCCTAGAGGGTAGCATCGTCATTCACCCTGGCCACTGATGCTAGAAGTCTCATGCTCATCCTGCTTCTCTCATACCATCCCAAACAGTACGTTGTTAGGTTCTGTCCATCCTGCCGGCTGAACGTTTCAGAAACTTCCTCATTCTCCCCTTGCGCATTACCATGAATTTCTGTTTGGCCCTTGCTTTTTCTTTCCCACACTAGTGCAGGGGTCCCTGACCAACATTCCCAGGGCACACTCTCCCATGCCCTTCTGTCTCACCATTGCCACTGTGGTCTTTTTTAAAGTAAGCAAATCTGATCATATTACTTACCATTATTTGCCCTTTTCTTAGATGGAACTGACCATGCCCTCCTTGGTAGCCCTGGATGCTCTATTCACACTTGTTTTTAATGTACCCATCTACATTAAAGGTTAGAATTTGCATTTTATTTACATGCATTCATAAGCCTAATATACCGTAAGTGCCCAATAATTGCAGAGATAATAGTGATTAAGGGTTCAGACTCTTGGTCAGAGAGCTCTAAGTACAAATTTTGTTTCTAAAATGTAGTAGCAACACAAGAAAAAAACAGGTGTTGGTGGGAATGCAGAGAAAGGGGAACCGTCTTACACTGTTGGTGGGAATGCAAGCTGGTGCAGCCACTCTGGAAAACTGTATGGAGGTTCCTCAAAAAGTTAAAAATAGAACTACCCTACACCCAGCAATTACACTACTAGGTATTTACCCAAAGGATACAAAAATACTGTTTGGAAGGAATACATGCACCCCAATGTTTATAGCAGTTTTATCAACAATAGCCATATTATGGAAAGAGCCCAAATGTTCATCGACTGAAGATGTGGTGTGTATATATATATATTTTATATATACACACACACACACACACACACACACACACACACACACACACAATGGAATATTACTCAGCCATAAAAAAGAATGAAATCTTGCATTTGCAACGATGTGGATGGAGCTAGAGCAATTATGCTAAGTGAAATAAGTCAGAGAAAGACAAATGCCATATGATTTCACATGTGGAATTTAAGAAACAAAACAGATGAACATGGGAGTAGAAAAGAGGCAAACCAGGAAACAGACTCTCAACAGAACAAACAGGGTTGCTGGAGAGGAGGTGGGCAGGGGGATGGGTTAACTGGGTGATGGGCTTTAAGGAGGGCACTTGTGATGAGCACTGGGTGTTGTATGTAAGTGACAAATCACTAAATTCTACACCAGAAACTAATATTACAGTTAACTGTTACCTAACTAGAATTTAAATAAAAACATGAAAAATAAAAAAAAATTTAAATAAAACGCAGTAGCTGGGTGGTGCTGGAGGTCATATGTCATCATCTGTGAAATGGATGTGATGGTAGTACTTAGCTTCACAGAATAATTGTGAGAATGTTGGCAATAAAAATTATAATAATACATAGTTTTGAATAGCAAATGAATTGTTTAGTCACACTTTATCACTCACAAAATAAAATCCAGATGTTGAGCACCTTCAGGATCTGGTCTCTGCCCCTGTATCTGACCACACCCACATATGTAACTCTGCCCACTGTAGACACACAAAATTACTGGCCATTGCCTAAATATGCTGTATTCTCTCTTCTCCTCCATTCCTTGCTATGCTTTCTCACTTCACCTGGAATATCTTTTTCCACTTTATCTTCCTGGCAAATGTTTACTCATCCTTTAAGACTTTCCATGCCACTCCTTCCCAGAGGCTTCTCTGATCCCTTCCTCTCCTTACTCAAGCTTGGCTAGATGTTTCTTCTTGGCTCCCAGAGAATCGCGCGCATACATCTATTTTGTGTCTGTGTGAACCGCTTGAGGGCAGACTTTCAGCTCTGTATTCAGTGTCTAGGCTAATGCCGATGGCATGAATTCAGCAGATGTTTATTAAACAGGTGAATGCAGGGATGAATGACTCTCTGATACAGGTAAATGGTGTTTTGGGTTTTTTTTTAAATGTTACACTCTATACAAGGGTCAGCAAATCCTGCCCGCCCACTGCCTGCCTTCACATACACAGTTTTCTTGGGACCTAGCGGTGGGTATGCATCCAGGTGTTGGGTATCACAGCTGGACGACAGCATCAGAAGTGCATCGTTGAGACAGAGTCTGGATAGCCTACAAAGTCTGAAATGGGTACTAGCTGTCCCTTTACAGAAAAAGCTACCTGATTCTTGCTTTATGTGGGTAAATTACTTTCCTTTAAAAAATGTTTGGAAAGGACAAGTGAAATCAGCAAAGTTCACATTTTTTTCTGTGGCATATAAAAATGTGGCAGTGTCTGTCCCTTGTTTTTCATATGCATTTCTTTTCCAGACAGCCATATTCAGTTTAGCTCTCTGGCATTTTTGAATTAAATAGGAAGGAGCAAGCTTTTATAAGATGACTGGCCTGGGTCCTTTGCCTCAAGCCCTTTATAATGGAGAACCCTTTGAGCTCGAACAGCTGAATATTGAGGAGCTGGAAACAAGTGTTCTTCACAGAATGATGGATGCAACCATAAATTTACAGAAGGAAGTTTTCATGGTAGGTAAGCATTTATGAGAAAAATGCATGGTAAATGATGTCTAAAAGTGATTTTTTTGTATTAAAACATCTTTTCATGGCAAAAATTTCCATCCTGATCACTTAGCAGTGTCTTTAAAAGTAGTAATTAGTTAATTAAGTTTACCTGTGCATAACTGAATCAAAAACTGCTTTATTGGAAAGAAAATTCAAATTTTTACAGGCAAATTTGTTGTAAAATTTATTGTATGAATCCTAATTGCCTACATTATTTATTTATTATTTTAGGTGAAGTAGTTGTTAAGTGTATTCTGTGCAAAACTTTAAAATATATACATATAAATTGCCTAGATTACCTAAGTAATATTTTTGTTGTTGTAGGGCACATTAAATGATCGAACAAATGTCATTGATTTCCTTATGGAAAAGAATAATGTTGTACCCCGTGTAAATCCTTTGATTTTGCACACAGAATGGCAGTACCTTAATTTAATATCCACATCAGGTAAAATAATCCTTCCATATACTTTCTACAAATGTTTATTGAGTTGTGAATGTTTTATTGGTTATTTAACATTTAATATGAAAATTTTCAGTAACTGCTGATGTTGAAGATTTCTCTACATTCTTTTTCTTGGATTCACAAGATAAGAGTGCTGTAATAGCAGAGAACATGTATTATTTAACCCAAGAAGGTAATAAGCATTTATTTTCCTGACTTTATTCCTAAAGTAGCAAAATTTGTGATTTTAGTAAAGTGGTTGCATAATGAATTTGTATGTTGCTATTTGACTAGGGGTCTGGTTTTTGAGAGAGTCTGTAGTTTGTTAGGATATAAGCATTGTGCTGAGAAACTGCCTTTGACCCTACTGGATCATATATGCACAGGGATTCATCTTGGTTTTTTGCCTTTTCTCAAAAGCAAGCTATTCCATTTTTCACCTTTTTAAGAAGGTGGTAAAACCCTTTCAGGACTGTGTTAACTGATACTTTATACTGCATGAGTAAGAGTATAATTCCCAGATCAGAGGAGAGTAGTTCCACACTCTGATTAAACAACATCTGGATTTTTGCTTATGTTGAGGATTATAACAGGAGGGGAGACCGATATAGGAAGGTACTTGGAAATACGGATTTAGCCTGGACAGGGGAGTCTGCAGTGGGTCCGTCCGCAAGTTTATTAGAGGACAGTGACTTATTCAGATAGACAAAGGTAGAGTTTGGTTGGTTTTGTTTCGTTTTGCTTTGTTTGACCATCTTTGCTTTAGAGAGAAAAATGAGAGCCGATACACGTAAGGTAAGAGAAGGCTGCTTTTTATCTCGGGTTATAAAGCAGTCATCTAACAGTGAGAGTGATCTCAAGATAGGATGAACTGTGTAGTAAGGGGTATATTTTTATATATGAGAGTTTTAAACAGCGGCCACACAGCCAGTTTTTTAGAATGCTGTGGGGTCAAGTTTGGACCACATCGCTGCAGAATTATTTTCTAACAGATCCTTGATTTTATGTTCATAAAGTGGTCTGTCTCCAAGAAATCCAACAAATAATAAAATATAATGCAGTTCTGTGTTATGGCAGAGTAAGGTCCTGACTATGTTTAGTGAAGAGAAAAGGAAACAGAAACAGGGAATAAAAAATAGGAGAAATCTATTTATCAGGTTCTGGGATGTATTTCGAAAATTTTCTCTGGATATCAGAGTAAGTTAGCCTATAATTAATGCCCTTTGTTAAATCTCTAACAATTTAAAAGAATATTAACTGAGAAATACCTACTTTCCTCTTTCTTGCAATTATGTAAATGTGTAAAATAATGGAGTTGTGAGAAATTTACTTAGCACTTCTGAAATATTTCTTAATTTACTATGATGGTAAAAGTGCTGGCATTAAAGAGGCATTAAAATTCTTTACTTTTCTTCTTTGAAAAGAATGTACCACTACTGCCTTACTCTTAAGTTGCTTCAATGTGGACTCAATGTTAACCTTTTTGTTACAGTTTTTATATAATGTTGTATACATATTACTGAGTATGGTAGTAACTGTAAGCCTCACTTCTATTCAGGAGTAAGTTTTTGGTATAGCAGATTTTTTGCACTTGTTTTAAGTAGGTCATGTGATCAGAGGGACTAATTTTTCTATTTTTTATTTTGGTTTTAATGATGGCTAGAAAAGTGTTATTTCAGGTGACAGATGCTGAGCCTAGGTGAAATTAAACCCATTTAACTGACTTCAGAATTAAAAATTGTTTCTCTTTAAGTCTTCCAAATTTTCAAATTTTTCTGAAGAAAATAATTGTATTGCTGTTGATGGCACAAGGTGATGTGGATTAGACCAAGTTAATGATAGCCAGACATTTTAAAGTAAATGAATTGTAAGCTAATAAAATATTGCTGTTTTTAATATCTACTGATAGCTTTATTGTATCTAGTTTTACATATAGTGGGGTGTAAGTGTCAGTTTAAAAAGAATGTAGCTGCAGCTGGAAGATAGTTTTGCTTGCCAACATTGAAAACATAATAAGCATAATACAATTTTTGTCTACTAATAAAAGAATTCCACAGATATGTCCCATAGGGACTATTCTTTCTTTTTGGCATCTGAGTTTCTATAAACCTATAGAACACTCTCCTAGTATTTTTATATGCATGTCAGTGTATGTGCATGTGTATATAATCTTTAGCAATATTTGCGTATTTTTAAAAAATTAAGTTTAATATTTTAATACTTTTTAATGTATGTTGTTAACTAGAAATGTTCCCTGCTTTTGGTTTGATTTTTAAAAGAGGTAGTTTGACTAAACTATTTGAAACTTTCAGAGGATGATGTAATTTCTTCAGTTACTCTCTGGATTATTGCTGATTTTGACAAACCATCTGGGCGAAAACTACTGTTTAATGCATTAAAGTTCCTGGTGAGTATTTAGATAGTCTTACTACAAAAATTTTAATTTTTTGTTAATTCTGAGAAAGCCAAATGAAGAACATGCATTAAATCTTTATTCCCCTCCATAGTAATATTTTAAGTACCTCAAGTTGTTGCTAAGGAAACTTAAGACAGGAACTCCCCCTCAAAATTCCTGTGTTCAAATCTAATCTGCAGTGTGATGGTATTTGGAAGTGGGACCTTGAGGAGGTAATTAATTAGGTCATGAGGTAGAGCCCTCATGAATGGGATTAGCGCCCTTGTAAGAAGAGGTCAGAGAGCCTTGCTCACTTTCTTTCCATCTTCTGTAGATACAAGGACAAATCAATAGTCTGTAACCCGGAAGAGGGTCCTCACCAGAACCTGACCAGGCTAGCACCTGATCTCAGGTTTCCAGTCTCCAGAACTGTAGGAAATTTCAGTTCCGTTGTTGCCACCCTGTTTGTGGTTACTTTGTTGTAGCAGCCAAAAGTAAGATTTAGCCGTTATAAATAGGCTATTAAATCAGAGTGAATGGTTCTAGACCCTACCATTACATCGATGACCCCAAATCTGCTTTTTACCAATAGCAATTCGTAATAGCAATTTTTCATCACATTATCAGGCAGCACTTTATTTCTCTATTTAAGAAAAAATTTATCTCACTGAAGAGTATTTTAAGCCTTTTAAATCAACCTTAATTTTTTTGTTATTAGAGGATTACAAACCAATATACTTCAGTAAGATACATTTCTATATAGAGCACATGGGTGGCTCAGTCAGTTAAGCGTCTGACTCTTGATTTCAGCTTAGGTCATGACCTAGGGTTCATGAGATTGAGTCCTGGTTGGGCTCTGTGCTGGGTGTGGAGCCTGTTTAAAATTCTCTCCCCCTCCCAAATGTCATTCTCTGTAAGAAAAACCAAGAAACTCTTAATAACCTCTGTTTCTATGGGAGCATAAAAATCTGTTTAGATTATAAACATCTAAGAAACATAAACCAAAATATTTTATGAAATTGTTTTGTATTAGCTAAGTGTAAATCTATTGCTGATAACAAATTACCCCATAACTTAGTGGCTTAAAACAACAAACATTTCTTTTTCCCAGTGTCTGGGGTTTAAAAATTCAGGAGTGACTCAGCTGAGTGAGTACAAAGCATGAGTACAAAGAAGTGGGGATTATTAGGGGCCATCTTGGAGGTGCTCTACCACATCAAAAATAGTTAATACATTTTAAACAAAATATAACATTAGGAGAATTTTCATGTCATGTTAGATAATCTCAGAACGCACTGTGGCCTTCTTTAAGTGGTCTTCAGACCAGCACATTCCAAAAAGGGGTGTTTGGGATCTATGGAGTACGTCACTTCTTCCTTCTCTTTCTCAAGAATTTCTGGTGGCGTGTTCTTTGCAAAGCTGACAGACTGCCTTTTCCCAGTAGTTACAGTGGTGTACCACATTTCTCTGAGGATCTATTCATTTTTGTTCATTCTTTTTACATTCTGTTTTTTAGATTCTAGTTCTATGGATTTATCTTTAAACTCAGTGATTCTTCCTTCTGCCAACTCAAATGTGTTGAACCCCTCTGAATGAATTTTTCATTTCAGTTATTTTACTTTTCAACTCCAGAATTTCCATTTGGTTCTTTTTTATAATTTCTATCTCTTTGTTATTATTCTCCGTGTAATAACTATTATTACCATACTCTCCTTTAATTCTTTAAACATGGTTCCCTTTAATTCTTTGAACATATTTATATGTTTGTTAAGTCCATTATCTAAGGCCCCTCAAAGATAGTTTCTACTGCTTGGTATTTTTCCTTTGCATAAATCATACTCTACTGTTTAACTGCTTGTCTCATAATTTTTTATTGAAAACCAAACATTTTAGATAATACAGAGCACATATAGATACCAATATCACCTCATCCCCAGGGTTACCCGTTATTTGATCATTCGTTTGTTTAGTGACGTGACTGAGCTAAGACTGTTTCCCTCTCATTGTTTATCTCTGATGTTCTTGCTTAGACTTTTTTCCTTGTTTTTATCTTTTATCTTGGTTTCCTAGAGACTGCCTCTGAGTCAGCAAAAGCCAGTTATCGCTCAAAGTTTGTGCTTAAGTCCCCATAAGTGGTTAGGTGTTCACCCTTTACTGTTGGATGTGTACTTGACTTAAAGGCTACTTTCCCAGTTCAGGTATTTTATGATTTTGCCCCATATTCACCCATGGAATAGTGTCTTGGAATTTCTCTTTCTCATTGCTCCTGAGAAGATCCAACCTTTGGCATGAAGTCTTCCAGACTGCCCAGAATAGATTTAATAATTATTTTTAAACCTGCCTTCCTCAGAGTTGCCTGGTCAAAGTAGCTTTTTCTCTTTTTTTAAGGTTTTATTTATTTACTTCGGAGAGAGAGCAAGAGAGAGATCACGAACAGAGGGGAAGGGTGTCGAGGGAGAAGCAGACTTCCCACTGAGCAGGGATCCCGATGCGGGACTCGATCCCAGAACCCTGGGATCATGACCTGAGCCAAAGGCAGATGCTTAGCCAACTGAGCCACCCAGGCGCCCTCAGAGTAGCTTTTTATTCAGCAGTGTTTATTCAGGGAATGCCTTCAAGTGTGTCCCATGCCCCATTCTCATTTTCCTAAGTGGGGCCAGTGTAGAATATATGCAGTTTTACAGACCCCTGGGGATGAGTGTGATCCCAGGACAGCTCTTTTCATCTGTCTCTCTCTCTGATTCTGTTAGACCTCTGGCAGCGCTGTCATTTCAGTGAACATTTTCTTGCCTGGAGGACCATATAAGAATAGGCTCCAGATGGGGTTTCACCCACAGGCTGTAATTTGCTGACTCCTAATCTAGTTCATTAATTGAATTACTCAGTTCTGAGTTTCACTCTTTCCAGTATTATATTTTCAGCCTCTCTCATTTTCATTTCATTTTAGCCAGCTTGTTTTCAACTTCTGCCTTTATCTTACTGGGGCCTCTCCTTATGGCTCTCTGGGTCTGTTTTTTGGAGACCATATTTTCTTTCAAAACTACACAAAGTTCAAAAGACTGATGTAATGAACACTTACATACCTAACACCTAGATTCTATAAATTGTTAACATCTTGCCATATTTGCTTTATTTAATTATGTTTGTGGGGGGAAGGGCAGGAATGGTCTAGATAATTTTAAAGTAAGTTGTAGAAATCAGGGGCGCCTGGGTGGCTCAGTCATTGGGCATCTGCCTTCGGCTCAGGTCATGATCCCAGGGTTCTGGGATCAGGTCCTGCATCAGGCTCCCTGCTCGGCAGGAAGCCTGCTTCTCCCTCTCCCACTCCCCCTGCTTGTGTTCCCTCTCTCGCTGTGTCTCTCTCTCTCAAATAAATAAATGAAATCTTAAAAAAAAAAAAAAGTTATAGAAATCAGCATGTATAATCCCTTAATACTTCAACATGAATTTTCCAAGAATTAGGATATTCTTCTATGTAACTGCAATACCACTCTCACATTGTTAGTACTAAGTCTTCATTAAATTGTTCCCACAAAGATGCCTTTTCTTTTTTCAAACCAGGACCCAAACATTTTTCCCACAATGCATTTCATTATTAAATTTCATTAGTTTCTTTTCTTATAAAACAGTAACATCCACATTTTGTCTGGTGACTTTTTAAAGAGACCAAGCTAGTTGCTTTGTAGAAAAATCCCACATTCTGAATTTCACTGATTTTTTTTTTCTTGTAGTATTTTTAACTTGTTCTTTAGCCCTTATATCTCCTCTGTACTGGAAGTTATGTCTAAAGCTTAATTAGATTCAGCTTCAACATGTTCTGGCAAGAAGATTTCATGGCTGATGCTGTATTCTTCTTGCTCTGTTTGTAGAGTACCAAAATGAAAAAAAAATTCAAATGCCCAGCATCCATAGAACGGATAAAATAGAGTATATTCATATCCTGGAATTCTGTACAGTCCTAAAAAATAAAGTACTACAGCCACACAAAACAACGTTGATAAATCTCACAATCAATATGTTAAGTGGAAACAGAGCAGGAAAGAATACACACTGTAGGATTATATTTATATGAAGTTCAAAATAGATTAAATGTTTAACAATGAAACTTAGGTGATAAACCAGAAAGAAGCAAGAATGATACAACCAATAAATAACAGGGTAGTGGTTGTTTCTAGAAAAGTGGGAAGGTGTAGTAACAGGCAGGGTATATGAGAGATGAGTTTGGGTTGCCTACAGTGCTCTGTTTCTCCACCTGAGTTATAGTTTTATGGGCTAATTTCATTGGGTTCTACACTTACGTTTTGTGTCTTGTTTTATATGTGTCATTTCACACACAAAAAGAGGTTAAACCACACTGCATTCTAAAACACTCTTTATACAAAGAGGTGAAGCTCTTAGAGTTACTATAATGGCTGTTTTTAGGCTATGTTAGTAGCTGCACATTCAGGACAGTCCACATAGAAAGATGTTGTGTGGTAAATCATCTACAGTGAAAGATGCTGTGTGGTAAACTGAACAAACTTGATGAGAAAGAAAAAAATTCAGCTGTACAAAGATACACGAGATACTGATCTTTTTCACCTATAAATGTGTTTTGCAGAAAACAAGTGTTCATAGTCGGTTGGGGGTTATTTATAATCCTACTTCAAAAATAAATGAAGAGAACACAGCTATTTCTAGAGGAGTTTTGGCAGCTTTTCTTACACAGAAAAACAGCTTTTTGAGAAACTTTCTCAGGAAATTGGCAAGGGAAGAAACTGCTACAGCTATTTACTCCGGAGAAAAAATTAAAACATTTCTTACTGAGGTCAGTAGCTATTTGTTTGGAATAATAAGTATCTGTTGCATATTTAAGAAGTATAAGCCAGTGTTACCATGTTCCTGAAAAACATCAATAAATAAGTATAATCAATTGGGCATAATAAACATTCCTTCATACAAGAAAAGATAAATATTAAATGATATGGCTTTGCGTCAAGGCTTTTAGCAAACCAAATATTACTACTACCACTTTGTGATCCTTGAAGTTGATGGCATTCTGGTTAGCACATGTACTTAAATGAAGAACGGGAGTTAAAGGATTATGTAAATAATACTCAGGTATTTCCCTGAAGGGATCCAGTATGAGGGAAATTCTAAAGATGGAAAATGATCCTCAAGAAGGAAGATTCATTAATCCTTTCAAAAATATTTTCTGATTGTCTGCCAGGCGGTGGAGATACACTTGTGAACAAGGCAGATTTTATTGAGTCCCTGCTTTCGTGAAGCTTGCGTGATAGTAGGAAAGAGAGACAAACTGAATGGTACTAGAACAATACAAAGAAAGAAGAGTGTAGACAGTTTGAGGGATGCTCTTTTAGCTGGAGTGGTCTAGGAAGGCATCTCTAAAGAGTTTACATTTAAGCAGAGGTCCGAAATGAGAAATCAAGCCATGGAAAATCTGCGAGAACAATGTACCAGATTCAGGAGCACAGTAAGTCTAAAGGACTGCTACAGCGATCAGCTTTCCAGGTTTGAGGTATAGGCAGAAGGTCATTATGAGCCAAATAGAGACAGTGACGTGGAGAGTACACGGAGATGGGGTCAGGAACAGAACCCAGTTAGCTCAAGCACCTATCGGTCATGGTAAGGAACTGAAGTCTTTCCTGAGTATAATGGGAAACCATTGAGGAATCTTGAGGAAGTGAATAATCTTTAAAAAGAGACTCTGGATGCCATGTGAAGATTTGGTAGCAGGCAGACAAGAGTGGAAATAAGATGAACAGTTAGAATGCTATTGCAGTAATCCAGGCAAGAAATAATGGTGTCTTGGACTAGGTACTGGTGGTAGAGATAGTGAGGCAGTTGGCACATAATATTTGTTACAACTCTAGTCAACAGGATTAGCTGATCAATTGTATGTGACATAAAATATAATATCCTTAAATTTTAGCTTGAGTGGCTTGAGTTGATGGTGTCTTTTTTTGAGATGGGGAAGTCTAGATGAAGAGAAGATTTGGACACATAAGGGATCAAGAATTAAGTCTGTACATGTTGGAAATTCCTGTTGGACATTCAAGTGGAGATGTTGGATTGACAGTTGAGTTAATGAGTGTAGAAATGATTTCAGGGTTGTTGGGGCATTTTTAGAGTCAGACACTTTGAGAGTTACCAATATTCTATATAATTTAAAGCCAAGAAACTAGATCAGATACTGCAGGAGTGAGTTGGGTGAGAGAAGAGGCTGAAACCAGAGCCCTGGAACATTCCAACATATAGAAGTATGCAGGAAAAGGATGATCCAGTAAAGGAGACAGATGGAGCAGCCAACGAGTTAGGAAGATAACCAGGAGTGTGTAGTGTCCTGAAAGTCAGTCGGAGAAAAATATTTCAAGGAGGGAATGATCAACTATGCCAGACGTTCCTGAAATTAGGCTTCATAATTGACCATTTACTTGTTAAGGTGGTCACTGATGAGAATTGTTTCAGTGTAGTAGTAGGTATAAAAGTAAGCTAGATTGAAGAGAGAATGGGAAATCAAGAAATAGAGATAGTATAGGTAGCTCTTTTAAGAAACTTTAATTTTACCACAAACAAATATTTTGTATTTAGAACAGGACTTGAGGTCAAGAATTTCTCAGCTGGGGAGATGTCACTGTTTTGTATGCTAATGGACACAGTCCATCCAAACAATGAGAAAGGATGATACAGGGAGAGGGGAGCAGAGTTAGGAGCAAAGTTCTTGAGTAGAGAAGAGGTGCCGGGGTCCAATGGACAAGTGTTAACTGTTGGTCTTAAAGAACTGTTCATCTGTTTTAACCAGAAGGAAGGCAGAATGTATGGGCACAGTTGCAGAAGGGTAGATTTATTTGGTGACAGCAGGATGAAGTACTTCTGATTATATTCATTTTCAAAAGAAATTCCGGTCATTGCCAAGTATTAGAGTAAGAGTAGGTATTATTAGAGGTTTGAGGAAAGAGGAGAAAATGCCACATATTTTTTATTATTCTGAGAGTGAGCAAATGAATTAAATATATGAGCATGGGAAGGTCTCTGAGGGCCCACTGGATGTTAGTGACCCAAATTGAAAATGAGATCAGTATTAGTTGCATGTTTTTCTCTAGCTGCATTAACAGTTTGGTTCTAGTTGCAGAGGAAGCAGAGTTGTGTTTAAACAGAGTTGGGGATTTGCCAAGTGAATATGAATTCAGGGAAGCATTCAAGGGCTAAGCATGGAAGGTTTTTGTTGTGGTAAGGGACTCTGTGGTGTAATTCATATAGGAGGAAAATTATGGGAGGTACAGTGGGCAGTAAATAAGTGGTGGGGCGGAGGACTGAAAGCGTTGGGTAGTGGTTGGTCTGGTGACACTAGGTTGCATGAGCTGGAAATTCAGGAGCTTGTGGTCAGAGACAGGATGACTGAGGTGGAGATTTTGGAAGTAAGCAGGATCTAAGGCCGCACTGTCCACTACTGTATCCACTAGCCAAGTGTGGTTCTTTAAAATTTAAAATTAAGTTAAAATTTAAATTCTGGCATGTGTGGTGATGAGCACTGGGTGTTATACACAACTAATGAATCATTGAGCACTACATCAAAAACTAATGTACTATATGCTGGCTAACTGAACATAATACATTTTTTTAATTAAATAAGTAATTTAAATTCTGTGCCCCAGTCACGTGTTAAGTGCTCAGTGACCATCCATGGCTGTGGCTGCCATATTGGACAGTGCAGTGGAACATTCCTACCATCATGCGAACACCCAAGAACCTGTTAGAAATTCAACATTTAAGGCCTCACCCTGGATCTTCCAAAGTAAGAACTACATTTTAACAAGGCACCAGGTGATGGCACATTAAAGTTTGATAAGTACTGATAGGGAGAAATGTGTCTTAGTGTGAAGATGTGAAGAACCTATTCGTGGTTTATTTTCTGTGAATGTTCATATATTTGTTTACTTTAACCAAGGATTACTTGTGTATTTCAGAAATAAAATGCATTATTACTAAATTGGTTTTGTGAGTTTGGTAGAATGAGGTGAGATAGGGTATTTCTATTTTAGACAGTTGTTTTTACCAAGTGTACCAAATGGGGGTACTGAGTTGAGAATTTTATAAACATTTGTTTCATTTCTTTAATGTTAAATTTTATTTACGTTGATGCCCCCAGCATATTACTAATCAATAATCCACCTGAAATTTTCAAAAAATGAATGGCATATGATATCTTTTGTAACAAGATGTACAGATACTGTAATTGACTTGGCAAAGAAATATTCTTTTTTAGTGTTGCAGAAGAAAATAGTACTTTGAAAAATCATGATTTAGAATAATTTCAAATTTTGCATTAATACATTAAAGCAAGCTTTAAGAAAATGATTTAATATATTTTCTCTTACTAATTACATCCTTCTTAATCTATGCTTTAGGGGATGGATAAGAATGCTTTTGAGAAAAAATATAACACTGTTGGAGTGAATATTTTCCAAACTCATCAGCTGTTCTGTCAAGATGTACTTAAATTGCATCCTGGAGAAATAGGTATTGTCAGCAATGGGAAAGTAAGTAGAAAAAGCAGTTGCTCACTTTTCTCATGGACCTATGATAGAGGGGTCTCAAATTTGTTTCTATCACAACACGCCAGCTGCAGCACTTGCAGAGGACTGGGCTCCTACGCTAGACACACCACACAGGTCTCAGCATGAATGAAAGGGCACACTACCGCATCCCCCCAGTGACGGCAACATTGAATGTGGTGGGTAAGAATGCCTCATGGGGATAACTTTTGTTTTGCTCTAATACAAGTGTTAGAACAAACAACTTAGTATCCACTACAACACTGAGACTGAGAACCGCTGTTGCTGTGGGGGTAGAAAGTACGTTGTGACACTTTTTTCTTTTTTTTTTTTTTAAATTTTTTTTTTTTATGAGAGTCAGAGAGAGAGAGAGAGAGAGAGAGAGAGAGAGAGAGAGGCAGAGGGAGAAGCAGGCTCCCCGCCTAGCAGGGAGCCTGATGCGGGACTGATCCCAGGACCCTGGGATCATGACCTGAGCTGAAGGCAGTTGCCCAACCATCTGAGCCACCCAGGCGCCCCCGACACTTTTTTCTTCTTATAGCTTTTCTCTACAATTGTTAACTTCCAAAAGTATTGAATTGTTATTTTTGAGGTGTAAAGTAATAGTTATTAATGTAATCATTAAAATCTATAAGAAAAGTCACTCTTACTCCTACCCTCCTAATAAAATTTATTATTAATAGTTTATTGTTTTATCTTCTAACCCTTTTTTTCTACTCTACCTAGCCATGTCTGGTTTGTAAAAATATATAATTGTAATCCTATTATATATATGTATGTATGTATAAAATTTTATATCACTTTTTTCTCTTGGTACATCAGAAACATTATTCTCATTAATTGGAGAATCTTTATAGAACCACAGAATTCATGATGAGATCTACTTATTTTTTGAGTATGAGAATCTGGTTTTACTTCTCAGGAATGATTTAAGTTTTAAAAAATTGAATCTGGTGCTTAGATTTATTAAGATATCAACTAATGCAATGTGTTTGACATACCTTTGCTTGAACTACCAAATTATATGTACCTAAATTGTCTTCCAAGCTATAATACACTCTTAACGTTTTCTTTGTTTTCTACATTTTTTTAAGGTTTTATTTGAGAGAGAGAGTGCATTCATGAGCAGAGGGGTGGGAGGGGAAGAGGGAGAGGGAGAAGCAGGCTCCCTGCTGAGCAGGGAGCCCCACAGCGTGGGGCTCAATCCCAGGACCCTGGGATCACAACCTGAGCCGAAGGCAGACGCTTAACTGACTGAGCAACCCAGCTCCCTGTTTTCTGCATTTCACTAATGTTTTATTACCATATCATTTTCCCTTAAAATTATGCTATTCTTTCTTACTTGAATCTATAAACACTAGGAATTAGAGAATAGTGAGGGACTCATATTTGCAAGACTTCCCAGATCAAATATATCTGCTTCAGTGTAGCGGTTTTCAAGCTAATTGCATTAGCTCCTAAAGGTTCATCTTTGTGCAGTGCTGTTTTACAAATCAGAGACAACAGTTGTCTTATAACAGTAATACAAAGTATTTGTGAATTTGATAGTGAGGTATGTGGAAGCCCAGAAATTGCATTGCTTTTTCTTTTTAACAGTTGCTTTGGGAAGAAATGTAGCTTTTTAGAACAGTTTTATAGTATGTGGCTATCTTTGGCTCTGTCTGGCATTTTAAGGGATAAAGAGTAAAAAATTACACCTGATGTATCTAGTACCTTGCCTTTTGGTAATACATTATGAAAAAGCTCCCCTATGTTTTCTTTGTCATTGTTTAATGTAATTTATAAGTTATCAATATTAGTGATAACAAATGTTAGTTATAGTTATGTTTATTTTTCCTAGAATAATGGTTTCTCCTCATTTTCCTTGAAATTTACAAAAGTAATCAGATCTAAGGGCACCTGGGTGGCTCCATCAGTTAAGCCTCCAACTCCTGATTTCCGCTCAGGTCATAATCCCAGGGTCCTGAGATTGAGCCCCGTGTCAGGCTCCACGCTCAGCTCGGGATCTGCCTGAGTTCTCCCTCTCTCTCTAAATAAAATCTTAAAAAAAAAAAAAATTCAGATCTTAATTTTGCACCAGCTGTGAACCAAACATTCTTCTAGGTTCCAAGAGTATAGTAGTGAACAAACATGTTTTCATGAAGTTTATATTTTGGTGGGCAGCAACAGAGAACAAATAGCATCCTTATTGATAAGGTGTCATTTGGAGAGAACCAGAGGAGGTGAGGGAGCACGCCATGTGGAATATCTGGAAGAAGAATGTTCTAGATAGAGGGAAAGTAAGGGTAAAGGTCCCAAGGTGAGATGATTGCTGTACGTTCTAGGAATAGCAGGTACAGAGAGTGGTCTGAAGAGAAGCTCCGAGAAGTAGCTTCCTACCAGATGATGTAGGGTTTTATAGACCATTTAGGAACTCCTGCTTTATGCTGAATGAGTCATGAAGCACATAGTTCTGGACAGAGGACTGACATCTGACTTATGTTTTATTTGGATCTCTAGTGGCTGTTATGTTGAGAATAAACTGTAGGGGATCAAGAAGCCCGTTGGGAGCTATTTCAGTATTCCAGGGGAGAGAGGCTGGTGGCTTGGACCAGAATGGCTCTCATGGAGGTAGTGAGGAGTGGCTGTGGGATATATTTTGGAGGAAGAGTGAACAGGAATTGCTCACAGACTTGATGTGGGATGTGAGAGAACTGTGTAACTGGCCGAGTGGAGTTGCCCTATATTAAGGTGAGGAAGTCTGCAGACAGAGTGGGGTTGTTGAGGAGGAGTGGAAAGGGAAAGAGTTCATTCTGCGTGTGGGAAGAGTTCAGTGGTCAGGTCTGGACCTCCACCGAAGCTTGCTGGGTTGGCAATTGAACGTATGAGTTGAATTCAGGGGAGAGGTTGGGGATGGAGATGGATATTAAGTCAAGTTATGTTGACTTTTGTGTTCATAGAAAAATTATAATTTTATCATTTTTTATTTATGGAACGGTGATTCAAATTGAAAAGTATATCTGAAAAGAAGTACTGTGGTTTATGAGCTGTCATTTAATACTTAGCTTATTACTCTGTCTCAGAGTAATGCTTAGAAAGCACAATAATCACAGCAATTGTAGCAGATAGTTACAACTCTGAAACACATAGTTCGGTGCTTGAAATCTGACATTTTAGAATCAGTCTTCCTTCTGAACCTGTCCAGATGTTTGTTAGAATTGGTATAGACTCAAAGTCAAATTGTTTAATGTAATGATTAAAACTGGGGGGGGCAGCAATCATCTATACTTTCTTACTATATGCTGAAGAATTAAAAAATTATATATTTTTAGTATTAAATAAAATGCTAAATAACTCTGTTACTATAATTACAATAAATTTACTGTTATTAATTTACATGTTTACAAATTGGTGAAAGACAAGGGGTAGCAGAGGGTAGAGAAACAAGCAAGGCCTTTTTCTTAGCCAAACAAGTCTGGATTCAAATTCCAGTTGCACCATTAATTATATGACCTCTATGAGACTTGGTTTGGAAAAGTCATTTGGACAGAGGGAATGATGATAGTCTATTTTACAGAGTCATCAGAGATTAAATATACTTTTAAAACCTAAAGCACATAAAACAGCCACAGGCAGTAAATTTTCAATAAATATTCCTGTTTTCTCTTTAAGTATTTGAAGACTGTCATAAGTAATGGATTTGCATTACACTTGATGAGAGAATAGAATCAAGGCCAGTTGCTGAGACCCCCATGAGTGTAGAGAGATTTTTAGCTCAGTATATGGATGAACACTTTGAGTTTTATAAAATATTAATGAGCTGTCAAAGGAGGTAATGCATTTCTCTTACAACAGTTATTCTGTATAACTGAAAAATCACATTTCCAAAGTGTTGTAAAGAAGATGGATAGGTTGGGTAGGCACCAGTTTAATTGTGTTTTTACAGGATTTCCAAGTTCAATGTTCCTTTTTCCCAACTTGGACATTATGTGAATTTTATACTATTTAAGTTACCTTATTCCACAAATATTATGTTCAACTTTAAGTAGAAGAATTAAGACACAAAAGAATCAAGTTTCTCCCGGCTGTTTCCCACTGTTCTTACGTAAGTGAAATAGAACCAGTTCTCTGGTGGATTTAATCAGTAAAGATAGCCAATCTAATTAACCCCTTAAAAGAATTTGAGATTGAGCAAGATGGCGGAGGAGTAGGAGACCTAGATTTCGTCTGGTCTCAGGAATTCAGCTGAATAGGGATCAAACCATTCTGAACACCTACGAACTCAACAGGAGATCGAACAGGAGAGTAGCAACAACTCTCTGAACAGAGAAGCGACCACTTACTGGAAGGTAGGGCGTGCGGAGAAGTGAATCCGAGGCGATATTCGGGAGGATAGATGGCGGGGGAGGGGCCTCCGCCGGCCGCTTCTGGCAAGTGATAGAGCCGCGGAGCACAAAATCGGACCTTTTAGAAGTCGGCTCCGCGGAGGGACGTCGCCCCAGTGGCTAAGCGGGGGATGGAATCCTCCCGGGACAGTGTGGTCTCAGGACCCTTGGGGTCACGGAGAGACCGGGGGTGCCTGAGTGCGCCAGAGCTCCCAGGTATCAGAGCGGGGAAGCCGGCTGCAGAGACGGAGCAGAGTCGCGGGCTCTCAGCTCGGGGTTGCCATAAACTGTGATCTGCGGCCCAGTCGGGGCACGGCTCCCCCAGCAGGGACCCAACAAGCAGCAGATCCGGGGAGACTCCCCTTCCTTCCCGGGGAGGAGCGGTGCGGGAACGCACTGCAGGGATCTGCTGGGTTTGGAGACTCCGTGCGGGGTCGGGTGCCAGAGATAGCAACGCTCGATCACAGGCCGGGTGAGCACGAAGTGCGGCCTGAGACCGGGGACACGGGAGTGACTGCTTTTCTCTGGGGACACACTGAGGAGTGGGGCCCCGAGTTCTCAGCTCCTCCGGGTGGAGATTGGGAGGCCACCATTTCTGCCCTGGTCCTCCAAAGCTGTACCGAGAGCTTGCAGGGAACAAAAGCTCCTGAGAACAAACCGGAGCAGCTTCCTTAGCACGGACCGACAAGGGCGGGGCAATTCCGCCTCCGGCAAAGACATTTGGAAACCACAGCAACAGGCCCCTCCCCCAGAAGATCAGCACAAACAGCCAGCAAGCCAAGACCAAGTTGATCGATCAAGGAGAATGGGAGGACTCCAGCGCTAGGGGAATACTGCACATAAATTCATGGCTTTTTTTTTTTTTTTTTTTT
>NW_027397069.1:9958059-9958997 GCF_003265705.2 Callorhinus ursinus
TTCATCAAAGTTAATTTTTGTTGACTGTTTTTTTCTATTTTTCTTTTCCCCTTTTTCAACCAACATCTTATCAATCCCTTTTTTAAAAAAAAAAAAAACATTTTTTATTTTTCATTTTTAGAGTCATATTTTATCCCTTCATAGTAGTTACCCTTATTTTTGGCATATATATATAAGTTGTTCTCTCTTTAAAATCTTGGGGTACAGTTTCTTCTAACAGATCAAAATATACCCTAAATCACTAGTGTATGGCTTTGTTCTAGTCTCCTGCCTGATCACATTCTCTCCCTTTTTCCTTTTTTTTTTTTTCTTAAATCTTCTTTTTTTCAAACAACTTATCTTACCAAGTCCTTTTATAAAATCTTTTATAATTTTCATCTTTACAGTCATCTTCCATCCCTTCATTGTATCAACCCTTATTTTGTACATATATGTCTTTCTTCCTTTAAAATTTTAGGAGGCACTTTTTTCTAACAGACCAAAATACGCCCAAAATCTAGTGTGTGGCACTGATCTATGCACTAGCCTGATCATATTTGATCACATTCTGCTTTTTTTGTATTGTTCTGTTTTTTGTTTTTATCCTTTTTTTTTTTTTTTTTCTTTTTTCTTTCTTTCCCTTTCTTTTCCCCTGGTTTCAGGTCTTTTCTGATTTGTATACAGTATATTTGCTGGGGACGTTGTAAACCTGTTAGCATTTCGTTCTCTCATTCATCTATTCTCCTCTGGACAAAATGACAAGACGAAAGAAATCACCTCAGCAAAAAGAACAAGAGGTAGTACCGTCAGCCAGGGACCTACTCAATACGGACATTAGTATGATGTCGGACCTAGAGTTCAGAATCATGACTTTAAAGATACTAGCTGGGCTTGAAAAAAGCGTGGAAGTTATTAGAGAAACCCTTTCTGGAGAAATAAAAGAACTAAAATCTAACCAA
>NW_027397069.1:9963997-9964829 GCF_003265705.2 Callorhinus ursinus
AAGCTTTTGCACAGCAAAAGAAACAGTCCACAAAACCAAAAGACAACCGACAGAATGGGAGAAAATATTTGCAAATGACATATCAGATAAAGGGCTAGTATCCAAAATCTATAAAGAACTTATCAAACTCAACACCCAAAGAACAAATAATCCAATCAAGAAATGGGCAGAAGACATGAACAGACATTTCTCCAAAGAAGACATCCAAATGGCCAACAGGCACATGAAAAAGTGCTCAACATCGCTCGGCATCAGGGAAATCCAAATCAAAACCTCAATGAGATACCACCTCACACCCGTCAGAATGGCTAAAATTAACAAGTCAGGGAACAACAGATGTTGGCGGAGATGTGGAGAAAGGGGAACCCTTCTACACTGTTGATGGGAATGCAAGCTGGTGCAACCACTCTGGAAAACAGTATGAGGTTCCTCAAACAGTTGAAATTAGAGCTACTGTTCGATCCAGCAATTGCACTACTGGGTATTTACCCCAAAGATACAAATGTAGGGACCCGAAGGGGTACGTGTACCCCAATGTTTATAGCAGCAATGTCCACAATAGCCAAACTGTGGAAAGAGCCAAGATGTCCATCGACAGATGAATGGATAAAGAAGAGGTGGTATATACACACAATGGAATATTATGCAGCCATCAAAAGGAATGAGATCTTGCCATTTGCAACGACGTGGATGGAACTGGAGGGTGTTATGCTGAGTGAAATAAGTCAATCAGAGAAAGACATGTATCACATGACCTCACTGATATGAGGAATTCTTAATCTCAGGAAACAAACTGAGTGTTACTGGAGTGGTTGGGGGTGGGAGGGATGGG